>NC_137829.1:2969202-3039202 GCF_963921795.1 Nannobrachium achirus
CAGAGGGAGTTTTCAGGAAGAGGAAGAGATGCTTGAGAAAACCATTAAATCCAGGCAGTTATAGTAGCTGGTAGAGCAAGACCAATGCTAAATGTTTGCGTCCAATGCCGATTACAGATGTTTTTCACACAGATTTTGTCATAAAGTGCAAAATGTTTTAATACATTTCATTTATTTTTAACCTATCGAATATCGACTAGGATCCCTATTTTGGGCATGTCATTTTAAGTGAAGTTTCAACATGGCGACGGGACACTTGTGACATTTTAAATGGGATATTGTTGAAGGTTTTTGAATAGGGTTTAATTATATTTATACAAAAGATCTGGACACATCGGCTAATAGTCAAATAATGGCCACAATATTCTAGTAGCTGCACATTGTGGCGTTACTGAGGACAAATTACAGTATTAACTGATCATACTGGCCCTATCATTATTAGCTTGAGAACTGATTGAAGATAAGAGAATAACGAAACTAACTCAAAATAACTTCAGTTACTCAGTGACAGGAGTTAAGTTTCAATTTTGACAAAGTGTTTCACAACGGCAGACACTAGCTGGCTTTTTGACCATTGAGGACAGCCACCACCACCTGGCTGTGCTACAGTTAGGCTGCTACATTTATGGATCTCACAAGTTAGGATGTGTCTGTATTTATCCAACATCCCATCTGTGTGAACAAGGTCATATGTGCACCTAATCTTAACATCACATTGGCTGTTGAATGTGTGGATTGAACCTGTGTGGAGAGGGTAATAAAAGTCTCTCTAAACCAACACAAGTAATAATTCCCTGTGAGAGATATCTAAAATCCTGTGTGAAAAAGGAAGATTTGCTTTGTTTTCTGACGTGTTAATCCATCGTTGTACCACGCTGCCATTCAGGGACGCTGTTTTTGAGCTTTGTGCCCTCGGGTGACATCACTGACAAATAAAAAACAAAAATAAGAGTCTGAAAATCCCCACCCCTTGTGGGTGTGCTGCTCCTTACACCCAACCAAACTGAAATGTAATAATTTAAAGTGAAATAAACGAATTGCAACAGTTAGCAAATGCCATGGGGGTCACCAAAAGCAGAAGGATCTATCTTGCAACCTGACTGTAGGTTTATGAGATATCTTACAGATAGAGCAGCTGTAGCTTAGAGCAGGGGTTTTCAAAGTGGGTGACGGGGCACCCTGGGGTGCCGCGACGGCAGTCCAGGGGTGCCGCGAGATCATTTGATAATTTTTGGAATTTATTTGGACACAATATTTAGTATCATTTTAAACTTGAAGTACAAAGTTATTTTCAGTCAGTTCTAACCAAAATGGCTATTATCTCAACGATTTCCTCGCAACATAATCACCAAAATATCGTCACTGTCAGGCAGAAACCTCTGTCGCACAAAACGAGTGAAAACAGCCGATCTACAAGCACACAACGCCTCGCGATGCGAGGCGTTGTGTGCTTGTAGATCTGCTGTTTTCACTAGTTTAGTACATTTTATAGATGATAAATACAAAACGAACGGTTTTGGACATACAAGGTTTCCACCCGACAACGACGATATGCTATAAATATAAGGTGCTGGGAGTGAAAATTATAATGTAAGGGTGCCTCAGACAAAAAAAATATTTATGGGGTGCCCTGAGACAAAAACGTTTGGGAACCCCTGGCTTAGAGGGTAGAGGTGTCTGGCAATTAGATGGACATGTGGGCACTCAGATGATTGGTCAAGTGGTCACTCAATTGATTAGTGTTCCAGCAGAAATAAACTCAGCAAGTCGCGAGTGAAGTCATTTTGTAGTCAAACCGGACCTTTCCGCTGAAAAGTTTGGTTTCGGAGAAAGTATGGACAGGCCTTAACTGTGATCTCTGACTTGTGCCTTTTGGCAGAACTACCATAGGCCTACCACTGACATGGTGTGATATAATGTACATAAAGCATAATAAGTTAATAACCCATGGCAATCGGCCCCTTACATTTTGAGATAACTTGTGTGCAAAGGGTGGTGGCGTGCTACAGAGGAAAAGAAACAATCAGTATGGTAAGGTTTCTCTGGAGAGCATGATTCTCACACCTCACAGCACAATGTCGTTTGGGGGGAAATTGTTGGACAAAAAGAAAAGACTAGTATAACTATCCCCACAAAAATAAACTTCTGTTTTGTCCTTGTAATGACTGTAGGTAGGCATTGGCTTTTAAGGAGGGGTACTGGTTCTGTAGTGGAAAGGTTCCAGGACCAAATAGTCCAGTCATTATATGAAAAAACCTCAAACAAATTGCAATAGTAGCAAACTCAACTGATTTTGTATCCTCATTATGTCCTTAGTGAGGGAAAAAAAGTCCCAAGGAATCCCATCGGGGCAAAGTTTTGAAAACGACCTACCTACCTTCACTTACTATACACTACAATATAAAGGAAAAAATGACTGAAAAAAAATCTGCTTTAAGTGGGATGTGAGGGGTCAAACTAGGGGTTTTTAATTATTCAGAATCCATTGCAAGCATTTGTTTTGCATGAAAAACATTCCTTGGGCTAAAAACGGACCCCAAAAGACTGTGAAAATTGATGACTCATCACTAAACCATCGTTTTGAGTGGCCATTTCTTGTAAGTGAAGGTAGGTAGGTCGTTTTCAAAACTTTGCCCTGGTGGGATTCCTTGGGACTTTTTTTCCCTCACTAAGGACATAATGAGGATACAGAATCAGTTGAGTTTGCTACTATTGCAATTTGTTTGAGGTTTAGCCTAATTTTGGCCTAAAATGACTGGACTAAAAGAGCTCTCCTGCCCAACATGGTTTTAATTAAGATGCTATAAAAAGTGAACCCTGCTGCTCCGCTGTAATGGAACAGGGCAGAATCCACACCTCTTTGCACACCTTCGCTGACAAAAGCACTTTGTAGGTTCACTTAATGGAAAGAAGAAAAGCTGACTGCGCTTGTAAGGAAAATCCAGAAGCAAGCACTGAAAGGGCCAAAGCCAGAAGATGCATTAGAAGGGATTCTGTGTAGTGGTCGATGTTCATACGGAGGGCTCCTCATCTGATTAGAGAAAAACCTCGGAAATCAGTGTAATTCAATGACAAACGCGGACGAGGATTGGAATGTCATGTCAGTGAAAAGGTTAGCGCGTTGCTGATGGAACAAATGCACAGAAGCAGCAGCAGCAGCAGCAACAGCCACTTTGATCACCATCATGAAAAGTCTGTATAAATGATCAGTGTGAGGACAACCTTGAGGAAGAAATGATATGATTGCATGATATGTATAACCTTTATATTTACCATCAATGATAATACTTGTACAATACATTATGATATTTGATAGCTTGTTGTAAGAGTCTAAATGTCCCCACTAGCCTAGGCCTGATAGCTATTGTTTTGGTACAGCTCGTCCTTTAAAGGCCTGTCCATAGTATCTCCGAAACCTCCGAAATGTTTGGTGAGTTGCGACTTTCCGACGTGCAAATTTCCTTATCTCTAATTCGGTGTAATGCGTTTCAGAAGTCGCAAGTGAAGTCATTTTGTAGTCAAACTGGACCTTTCCGCCGAAAAGTTTGGTTTCGGAGAAAGTATGGACATGCCTTAACTGTGATCTCTGACTTGTGCCTTTTGGCAGAACTACCATACCACTGACAAATGGTGTGATTGTACTTCTCTCCATGATATCATGTACATAAAGCATACCGGTAATAAGTTAATAACCATCAGCCATCACCACCTAGAATATTGTTGCGCCCTGATTCAGCCCGGGAAAAAGAGTTGGAGAGGCCCTCATTGCGCGCTATAGAGAGAGATCTCTCTCTATAGCGCTGCTGCTACTCAAAGATTTGCCATTTCAGATCATGACAAGTGACAAGCCAGTGGGCCAATTACATGAGTTATATTTCATCGTTGTCGGGTGGAAACCTTGTATGTCCAAAACCGTTTGTTTTGTATTTATCATTTTAAAAACCGCGGTCGTTCGGGAGTTGTCCCGCTTTTCCCAATGGCCAGCACGTCCCTGTTGTTGCGACTCCTAGTTGCCTCATCCATTATTGATTGATCCAGAATTCCACCACAAACCTCACAGATGTTTTATTTATTTTTTGGTTTGTTTTTTGGGTCTGTGTTGTGGCTAGCCTGCTTTGTATGTGTATTGTATTTGTATGCTGCAGCAGAAGCCTCACTTCACAACTTGATGATGAGAAGTGAAGGAGCCTTGATAACTGACACCTGCCATTCCATCCACTGTAAACAGCAGCAGGTAACCTATACTGTATATTACATTCCTGTCATGATGATGACCCCACTTGTCTCTTCCAGTCCAACCCGCCCCCACGTCACTTTTTTCAGCGTGAAACGAGACACACACACAACCAACCACACACCCTCCTGTCCATACGAGGGAACTGGGGAGGGGAATAATAGTTTTCGTGCGAAACCGAAAGCAAAAAGCATGTCGAATCGATGTTGTTTTAGTAAACAATTGATGGTGGAAACGGGCAGCAGAGTGAGACCAATGAGCGCAGTAACACTGTCTGCCACCATAAGGTTATGTTTTATTTGTCAGACTCAGACCCAGCGAAAGTGTGGGCTACCTGTCCTGTAGGCTACCCGTTCCAGAATAACAGGTTACATTACTTTCTAATCTAAACAGTGTTGGCCTACACAAAGTCAGTGTCAACCCTTAGAGCATACCGTGCTCGCAGTAGCAGTATGTATGCCTATACTTCATCACCACGACAGCACAGATAATCAACCTTCTTTACATTCCAGTTGTTGTGTAAAGTAACTATAAGTACATATACACGCAAGTACAAATCTTTGGTATTTGTACTCGAGTATTTCCAATGTTCAATACTTACTTACTTATACTCCATTACATCTTAGAGGACAATATTGTATGAAAACTTGAGTTTACTATTATAGTTAGATTTATAGATTTGTGCTATTTTCAAAGGATGTTTGACATTTTATACGTTTGAAAACGTGTGAAATGGGACATTCTGCCCAATGAGTACTTTTACTTTTGGTACTTTAAGTACATTTTGATACAAATACCTTTGTACTTTTACTCAAGTAAATGTTGAATTCCGGACTTCTACTTGTACATGAGTATTTCTACATTGCAGTATTGATACTTTTACTTTAAGTAAAACATGCGAGTACTTTTTCCACCACTGCCATACATTCCCATTGACCGTCATTCTACAGGTGCTGGTCGCCCCCCGAGGAGCACCACAAAGCCAGTAGGCTACCAGCACAACACTGTCGCTGCATGTGGTCCAGCCTGTCCAGCCCGGGGTTTAATGGCACCGCACGCGTCAAAACAAGCTTTTTATTTCCATTAACATTAATACACAGACAGGCGGAGTCGACGAGACATAAAATCAAAACCTATAACGCGCTCTCCTCAAAATGCTTCTGAATTCGTGTCCAAACGATCAGGAGCGCAATCGTGGGAACAAGAAAGAAAGAAAGAAACGCACGTTTCTCTACATGATCGATGTCAGATCTCAGCAGCAGCGATACATCTGGTTTTGGTTTGCATGGTGGTTTCTTACCTGGCTGGAAGGTGCGCTGATCTCCCCTGGGTTTTTTTTTGCGTCGGGCATCAACAACACACACAGCAGCCTACATTCAGTAGTATGCTGTGGTTATTATCACGTGTCCATACGTAGAGCTCCCACAATCGCACACATAACATAGCCTACTGTCTAAATAGGCTAATAAGCCTATTCTAAGAAAGACTGCAGTGAAAACTACAGATTGATGGTTGACTCAAAACTGTCAAAAACAATCTCTCTCTCTCTCTCTCTCTCTCTCTCTCTCTCTCTCTCTCCCCCTCTTCCTGTCTCTCGCCCACTGCCAAAAAGGATGTAGAGTTGGGGAAAAAAGCAGGATTGTGTGTCTTAAGGAAATCCTCTGGCTCTGCTCTCCTGTCTGTTCTGCAGTTTGAACAGGAACTCAACCAAGAATAGAGGGAAGAGGCTAATGGAAAGAGCTCTCTTTCAACACCTGTATGGTTAATAGTTTTCAAAGTATTATGTCTACACCAGCTGCTTCCAGCCTTACTGTGTGTGCTGTGAACCTTTTGGGACCTTACAGGACCCACTGACTTATTGGGTCATTTACAAATTGAAAAATCACACCTGGTGTGAAGTGAGCCTGTGCTATTTATGAGTTAATTTAATTAAGTATCCCCGGAAGCTTGGCCAATGTGACCATGGGCGTACAACAAACTTTGAGCGCGTTGTGCCAAGATGTAGGCCAGATGTAGGCCACATTTCAGAGCCCTGACACTGGGTGTAGGCCTACTACAAACTTTGAGCGCTTTGTGCCAAGATGTAGGCCACGCTTCAGAGCCCAGACAAAGCCAGATGTTGGAGCTTAGCTCCTTCCAGGAACACCACTCAAAAATGTCACACTTGTTACAGTAGCCTATGGTCAAAACTAGGTCAGATGTAAATGTCAAGGTTCACCATGTGTAGGTCATGTTTTAAAGTTCTTGGTCTTTGGTAACGCCTTGGCCACTCATGCTCTGCTCTAGAGCAGTGCTTCCGAACCTGGGGAAATTATCACAGGGGCCATGTCTATTTGGAGTACATTTAAAATACATATTGGCCTATATACTTTTTTGTTTGTCAAAATTGTTCATTACACGATGCGCTGTGAACTGGTTAACATGTCTGAAAGTGTGTGTGTGTGTGTAGTGTGTGTAGTGTGTACTGTATGCATGTGTTTGTGTGCCTTGTTTTAAAAGAGAGAATAGCTGCATTGGTCTTCCCCAAGACTCTCCAGAGGGCTCCCCAATTTCTTCAGACTCTGTGGGAACCAAAGTACGCATTGCAGCAGGGCTTATAGGCCTACAGTACACTGGCAGCCCTTACGAGACCATCAGTGTTAATTTAACTTCCAAGAGGGTAAAGATTTAACTTACAGGACCATAATTGGGTCATTTTTTACACTCTCTGGTGTAAATGAACACAGAACGTAGGCCTAGAATGAATAGCCAACATGCTTCACTCCTGAAGATTCTCAATGTGCTTGCCCTTTTAACATTTGTCACACAGACTACTAGGCCATGCAGTTGGTCAGTATAATGCATCAGACTACCAAACAGCAATTATATTAATGGCTGGGTGTTTAAGTCATTATAAGCACAAGGATACATGTTTAGAGTGCTTCAAGACTGTCCATTAATTGTAGAGGGATATACTGTACAAGGTAGCACACAGCTGGGGGAATAGAATTGAATAGAATGCAGTTGACAAGTAGGCTACCGTACCCATAAAACACTTGTTTAGGCTTACACTTTCTCTTCAAGCTCTATCAAGCCTTATTACAGGTAGTACAAACAGTTTGTATAATGCAAAGCGCTGATCAGTCACAAGAACTATAGCGCTACCAAGAGGGTAGGTGAATAATTATTATTTTCTCTTTTTTTTAGCATCCGCTTTGTACATTTGATACTTTAGTCCTGTTATCTGAAATGTTCCTTTGTTTCTTTAGTCTTTAGTCAAAATATAGTCTTTTGACTATTTTGTAACTGCAAATCTTTGGATCTATTGTATAACGTACTGATATTACACAACTACTCTGTGATTATGCCTAGGTTACACTTACACCCTCCTCCTGAACCATCCACCACTAACAAAATACAGATACAAAATATCTGTCACAGATATTTTGTATCTGTATCTTACCAACCACTTGAATGGAGACAGATGCTTGTCTTTTGAGTTCTAATTAGTGAAAATAATAATGAACTGAGAAAACTATTTAAGAAACAAATGGTGAAATACTAGTGCTTTATCCACCTAAATATATCAGTTTGAAAGAAAATATATGTTTCATCTATTTGGAGGTCCACTACTTCACTTCCATATTGCCTAATCGGACAATAATAAGCTGTTTACAGAATGAGAATGAGTCATGTGATCCTATTTGGCTTGATTGTTGATAGAATCATATTACAACTTGAACAGACAAGGCCTCCAGTAAACATTGTCTAACTCTAACCCCATAAATAATGCAGTGACCCTTTTGGCCAAACAGTAACAGCAATTGAAGATTCCCATGGTCTGACGGTTATGTGTACAAATGCATTCATTATAGGCCCACCATTATCTAAAGGATAACAGCTTATTTCCATTGTGGTCCTTAAAATCACACCCGTGTGAACTGAGCGGTGGTTTACCCAACCAAAGTTTTTTGAAAAAAAAAAAGTTTTTTGAAAAAAAAAAAAAAGTTTTGGGAAAAAAAAAGTTTATGGAAAAAAAAAAGTTTTTTGAAAAAAAAAAGTTTTTTTGAAAAAAAAGTTTTTGGAAAAAAAAAAGGTTTTTTTAAAAAAAAGTTTTTTGAAAAAAAAAAGTTTTGGAAAAAAAAGTTTTTGAAAAAAAAAAAGGTTTTGAAAAAAAAAAAGATTTGGAAAAAAGCTTACTGTACTTTACTGTACTGTATACTGTACCTAACTGTACTGTATACTGTACTCTACTGTACCTAACTGTACTGTACTGTACATATTCTGTGTTCTATATCTATGAATTCTATGTGTTCTGAATTGTGTGTGTGTGTGTGTGTGGGGGGGGGGGGGGGTGCCTGTGTGTGTGTGTGTGTGTGTGTGTGTGTGTGTGTGTGTGTGTGTGTATTGCAGTTGATGCTCAGGGCAGGCTAGACTCAACAGCACCTCTCTGGTCACCCAGGGTACTCAGGCTACACCAGAGGCTACATACAGACAGACACACACAGAGGCTACATACAGACAGACAGACACACATACACACACGGCCACGCTATGGAGACGGTGTGACCACCGCTCAAAAACGAGTGTGTGGATTACATGTAGAAAAATGGTAGCTCACAAAGAAAAAGGCAGCTCACACATTCGGCCATTCACACACATCAGGCCTACTGGTGTGTGTGATGTGTGAGCTGCCCAGTACAACCACAGCCACGAGCAGCTGGGGGTTCAGTGCCTTGCTCAAGAACACCTCAGCTGTGAGGAGGGAGGGGAGTATTGAGTTACTTTCCCACTACAGTAGCATGCCATGCCATGCCACTCAATCGTGTGTTTCCATTGGTCATTCCTGATGGATAATTTTGGTAGTTTAGTATATCGTTTGAATTCAATAAATATACAGTATTGTGCCAGAGCACCTCCACTCTCTAACTTTAATCTAACAATTCCCTTCCCCATGAAGTGGATGCATGACCGCGTTGTGAGCTTGTAGATCGGCTATTTTCACTACTTCTTAAACGTTTGTTTTCTAAATTATGGAATCTTTGATTTTTTTCTTTGATTTCTTAATGAAAATGCTGGAAAACATAGAATTTTGTTCACGATTTTTATTTTATTTTATATACTGTATATCAAATATTTCAAATAATAATAATAATTAAAAAACTAAATGGAGGTAACAAAAAACAAAGGGACCCATAAAAGGGGTCGTCACCCACTGTTTGGGAACCAATGCTCTAACCTTTAAGCCAACGCTGCCCCAATAATGTACCTAATCATTCATTCCAAAAGGGCTTGTTCAGTGTTCTGAGCCTCAAAACCATGATCACGATCTGCTCGGTAGTCAAGCTGTGCTCCCAAATTCACGTCTCGTCTTTTTAAAAGTTCAAGATGACCTGGCTCATCTTTTATTCATTTCAACAATTTGATATGAAAAAATAAATCATGAAAATCCCATCAAATGCTGCCTGGCTGCTCTGTTAATGCTACCACCGTTCCCCAACACTGGCAGGAAAGCAGCTTGTTTGTGCTCAATCTGGTGTAGTTTAACTCAAAACATATTTGGTCTGCTGGGAAATTAAATACACAGGTGGATTTCTGGGTCTGTTTGCCACTGTATCAAGTAAACTAATACTAATTGACCGAGGTCAACTCTGTACTAGAGCCTCTCTTTTTCCCCCTCTACACCCCAAATCTATTCGCTGAAAATAGCCAATTTACAAGCTCACAACACATCACAACACAATAGTACTGTACATTGTGAGCTTGTAGATCTGCTATTTTCACTGAATGATCTTACAGGTGGATGACTTCGAGGCTTTGTTATTCAGGACCCAAAGGCAAGCTACAGTAGATGGCTTTTGAAAGGGGAATCTGAAGATGTTACAGTCATTCATCATAACATGATATTTGTCAAATGATTCATGAATTGTGTGAGGTCTTAAAATAGATACTGTATTGTTTGCTCATTATTCATACAGATACCTGTACTGTATGCGCTACCAGAGCCGCTTCCTTACTTGCCTAGTTGCCTACTACAAGCTGCAATCCATAACTTATATAAATGTGAATAAAATGTTATTTTAACCAAACCGTATGGTAGAGCACAGACAGTGGGTCGGTGGGTCCATAAATTAGAAAAGAAAATGTTTAAGAAGTAGTTTTCACTGAGAGCATGTAGATCGGGCAAATGTCTAATCTTTCTTTTGAGTCTCGGGCTGAAACCTTTGGGAATCACTGTGGTGGTGTATCTAACTTAAAGCAATACAACCAACACAACTGTGGTTGTCGCAGTTGGTCACTCGCCCTGCACAAGAAATGTATATCCTGTGATCGGGTCGGCCCACTACTGCTTGACTAGTTGTTTTGCATGAAGCTCAAAACAGCATCCTCTACCCCAATGGTCTTTCTGTATCAAATGCAGGTACACCTTCACCTCCATTATAACAGCTCCAGACACTACGCTCCACTCTCCATCAGCCGTTGGTAGCAGTGGCTCAAGAGGTAGAGGCGTCTTGCAATCGGAAGGTTCCTGGTTCGATCCACGGCTGGTCTTGGCTGAGCAGGTTGCTGCCTTACGTGGTTTCCCTCTGCCGTCTGTGTGTGAATGGGTGATTGTACGATAATGCACGTTGTAAAGTGCTTAGGAGAAAGACCTTATATAAATGCAATATTATCCAAATTGTGTTTACATTTGATCCCAGACTCTTGATTCTGCCCACTATATTGCATACACTTTCTGTTATATGGGGGGGGGGGGGGATGAGTGATCATTTAAGGACCTCAAACAAAAAGTAATACAAGAAATGCACTATAGTGTACAACAGGGCTACCACTCTGTTTTTGATAATGGTGACTGTATAGTCACATAAGTGCATATTGTGCCCTACTCTACATCCCTGTGTAGACTGAGCTGGAATTGAGTTGGAATCTCTTGAATAATTGATACTTTAGATTTGGAGGCATCTCTCTCTCTCTCTCTCTCTCTCTCTCTCTCTCTCTCTCTCTCTCTCTCTCTCTCTCTCTCTCTCTCTCTCCCTCCATATGAGCTCAGGGCGAATCTTTATTAAATATTCAGTTGAATCAACCACAATAGTAAATTATTGAATTAAATATATGATATAGTTTTCACTACTACATAGTACACACTAGTATCTTGAGACAGACTGTTGGCTCCATAGGGCTATTATGGCTCACACAATGTTCAAATCCTAACTTCAGAAGGCCCGAAAAATCCTGCCTCCCCCACTTCCATTTTGGCCTTTGCAGTCACGTAGCCGCTGGGTCTTTTTGTCTTATCCTTTTAGCAAAACCTTCTACTGTACTACCTGTGCTGTTAACAAACATGCAAAGTATTCAATCAATCAATCAATCAATCAATCAATCAATCAGTCAGTCAGTCAGTCAGTCAGTCAGTCAGTCAGTCAGTCAGTCAGTCAGTCAGTCAAACAAACATAAATAAGTTCTACTGGAAACCAAATTAGCTTGCTGCATAGCAGAAATGGAAATTAAAACATAGTTTAAACATGTTCTTAAAATCTATTTTTGTGAACGGTAATGACAAACATGTGACAGCTTGTTTGTGTTTCAATGTGCAGTGAAATTAGAGTACACTCTCTACACAACGCTTATTGAAACAACTACTGTCTTAAGGTAAGACAGCTAAGACTCTTAACCATAGGGTCATTTAAGCTTGATGTATACTTTGTTGCATGACAGTGTTGCACATTGAAAGAGAGGCTGACTGGGAGGCTGATTACTGATTAGATGTCCACAATGTACATGCATTTATCAGACTCTCTTAATCCAGAGTAAGCCAGGACAACACAAGGTAATACATCAAATGCATAGAAATAGTCATCAGTTCATGCATGGCTTTCAGGAAACAAGCTGAAAGGTCAGCTCTTGTTCTGGTTCCAGCAGCAGCTTGCATCACCTAGAACTTGGTAAGGAGGAAAGGAGGTTTACTGCAGAGTACAACAAAGACTAAAATATTACAGTACCAACAAGCATGTGTGAGCAGGTCAGATCATGTCTATTCTTATATGCAATATCTCCTGCTACAACTGGGTGATACTGAGCTTTCATGTAGACTTTCTGCCCAAAGGCTGTATCCATATAGCTTCTCCATCTAACAATAAGACTACAGTATGACTTTTTGGGTAGTCCATTGGAACACACTTAGTCCTCACACAATATAGAATCCCCAATGGATATCTAACTCTGAGAGTTACAAATGGATAAATTAGCACTATGCATTCGTCTTGTGATGGTATACTACTGTACGCTTTCTTTAACTCAAGGGGAAAGAGAAAGTAGCTAGTACTTTTGTGTCTATATGTGTATATTAACACCTGCATATTTCTATATTTGTACAACTTATTGTATTGTTTATTTTACTTGTATCATTATTTTGATCACCGACCTTAATTTCAATTTTAATAAGGATTTTAAACAGTTATCCTACAGTATTCTGTGAGTTGCTATTGGTGCTGCACCAATGTAATCCTCCCTCCGTCAGTGATTAATAAGGCACCTACTGTACAGTAAAGGTTATATGTACTGTACTGTATACAGGTAATGATGAGCTGGGATGACAATGCACCGTGAGTAACCTAACATGAGCTCTAGGTTGAGTAAATACAGAGAGATAGGGATCACGTTTCGTGGCATGTCACATGTGTCAGTTATGAATGGTCGTTTAAGGGCAAACATGTACAGTAACCCTGATCTTTATGTTTGTCTGCTGGTTTACTATCCCTTCAAACTACTTAAACCCTGTATTGTTAATTAGATAATTGTTGTGAGCTTGTAGATCTGCTATTTTTGCCAAATGTTCACTCCAGAATAGGGATGCTAGGGTTCAAGTGGTTAAAGAGTGACCAGGCCACTAGAGTAGAGCACCAATTATATTGCTTACAGTATACCCATATACCTTTTCCCTTCAACACCAAATCTCTTTGTGAAAAGAGCTGATCTGCTGCAGATCTGCCTTTTTTCCTCCAAATGTTCACCCAAGAATAGGGACACCAGGGTTTAAGCAGTTTAGATGATTAGGAATAAGTATAGAACCCCGTCCTAAGACGGCACCATACGTTGCAATGCAGTGCAAGCTATTACAGTAATAATGATGAAATATATAATGACTACATCTCTATTGAATTGAAGTGCATTATTCATGCACCAAAATTCATTTCCCAAGTTGTTTCTGCTTTCAGTTTTAAAGTTATAGAATATAACTTTTCTTGCCCTTAGGCCTATGTTTAACTCTAAAAAACCTTTCAATCCATTATCCACATCATATCTCTGAGAAGAGGTTTCTTTCCCGTAGATGTACACTGTACTTTACTTGTATACAAAATCTTGTGTGCTGTGTCATTGTGTTGTGACTGTTGCTCTTCCATGGTATGGTCGAATCCGGTGCAACTGGTTTTTTGACCTTCACACATGAACCAATGACAAAGCATTAACAAGGGACACCCTGTTTCTGATGGCATTTGAAGAACAGATGGTTACATGATTCAGCTCTATAGAAAATGAGGGACTTTTGTGTGCTTATGAAATAAATCCAAACATAGGCCTGGTGCTGGATAAAATAATGAGTCCAGGAAAAGCCGATAAAATATATCTGCACACTGGAATTAAAGCTCTCTAATTTTATTTTAGCAACCTTTTAAGCAGACTGGCCTCCCTCAGGCAAAAGCTTTTTTTTCCCCACTTTATTTTTCCTGTAATAAAAAAAGGAAGCTTCAATTCCCATGCGCAGATATTATTTTCTCATCCAGCCATGACTCAACACTTTTTGGAAGACGTAGACACAAGGACAAACACCATACATGTTTTGATATTTTTAGTTTAATGAACTTAAAATGAACTTTCACAACCTGTTATCATCTGTTTTAGCCTACATATCATTGTGAGACCCAGGCTAGGTTGTCATGCTTATTTAACATGGAGAGAAAAAACAAACCTCTTGTGAAATGCTTCACGAGTCAGTGGGTAGCCCCCTGTTCAAAGGCTTAAGATAAGAAACATCTGCCCCCCTCCGCGTCGCACTCCCCCATCATTGTAAAGTTACCCTGTCATCACCCCACGACTCCCGCTGACCTCCCGTGTCAGTCACACAAAGCTCCACCCATCCCCTTACATTTTAAAGACCCGTTCCACTGTCCTGTTGTTAACAAAAACGATCACCCTGCCACCTATATATATATATAAAGCTCTCAGAATGACAATTAAACATTATAATTTGTATGTAGTATGTATTTATGTATATAAAGATACTTTGATTAGGTTTGTTAAACGTTGAATTAACATGATTTAAAAAAAATATGAAAAAAATGAATAATTAACCACTTAAACCCTCTTTACTTGGCAAGCTAATACTTAGTTGACCGGGGTCAGCTCTGTACTTGGTCTGCTCTTTTTGGCCCTCCACACCAAATCTCGAAGCGAACATAGCCAATCTACAAGCTCACAAGTCTTGAGCTTGTAGATCTGTAATTTTTTGGCAGATGTCCCCCCCCCCCTCCCCCCAGAACATGGATGCAAGTGGTTAAATTCCTGAATGGGGCTTTAAAATCCCAATCGTGGTCCTTTGGCTGGGGTATAAAAGGCACTATCCAGGGTACCTTTCACCCAGAACTAGTCTCTGTTTGTGGACCCTCTCTCTCCAGCGTCTCCTGGACCTCAGAGGACCGACCAGCATGATGCTGCTCCCCCAGGCTGTGTGTGTGTGCCTGGCTGTGGCCCTCTGCTCTGCTGCCCCGTCGTAAGTACACCGCCACATTCAGTTTGAGCTTATTTTGTATATATTTTTTTAATAGATATTTTTTATTGTGTTTAATTGTCCTTTTAGAATGTGTTGCTTTAGCATTTTGCCCCATGCTTTTTAAGTGTTTTGTGTAGAGGCAGTGGTTCTCAACGGTCAACCATAGTTCTGAATGTGGGGTTCGGGGAGCCCAGGGGTCCTTGAGGGGATTTGATGGGGGTCTCCCAGCTAAATGAGTGATTGAATTGAATTATAATGTTTAATTGTCATAGTCATTCAGATTGACTATGACAATTAAACATTGTAATTTGTATGTAGGTACGTTTACTTTTTTTTACAGGGGCCAGTTCCACTGCATTCACACTGAGAGAAGCCAAGCTAATGGTTTGCTTGGTAATTCAATGTATTCTCTATGCAAACCAGCTTTAAAAATGTCCAAGCTTTTTTTTTTCAGAAATTTTAAAAGCTGGTTTGCATAGAGAATACATTGAATTACCAAGCAAACCATTAGCTTGGCTTTTCTGTATGTGAATGAGGCATGAGGATTCACACTTTATGACTCTTGCACTTATGTACTCAATTGACTTTTGGGATTACAGAAAAGTTAAATGAAAAAAGGGTTACTTTAAGTGACATAAAGGTTTACAGAAAACCTTAGGACTCGAACAATAGTCTTGTTGCCTATAACAGCCACACTAAATATGTGGCTTAATTCATGTTAAATCGGGTGTCCCTCTACACCAAACCAGAAATAGATGATCTATATAAGCCTTGGGTGTAGACTAGAGTAGGCACACAGAGGGTTCCTTTTCGCAATTCCTGAAAAGTGGCGGTTTTGGACATCTGCCCGACCGACACGACAGTGACAATATGCAGAGAATAGATAAGCCGTGTTGTCTTGTGTTTGTTCATGAATGTCAGTAGTTCTCAGTGGGCCCCACTAACCCTAACCCTAACCTTGTGCTTTTTAACAGCAGTGGGCCCCACTGATCTATAAGGTCAGATGAGCATGTGTGCTTTTTAACAGCAGTGATTATTTTGTGTATTACCTAAAGCAGAGTTTCTCCCCCAAAATGTTACTTGGCCCTGGACCCCCCACTTGAAGCTATTTTGCGCCAGGGACACCCCATAATAAGAGAATATTTGTGTTAAAATATTTCAGATTCTATCAAAAATATCAAACAAATGTTTAGCCAAAGTATAAAATAAGGTTAAAGTGGTTAAACATACTCTATATCGATGCAATTTAGCTGGGAACCGCCTTCATGGACCCCTAAGGGTCCACAGGTCCCACTTTGCGAACCACTGACCTAAATTCCCTTGTGAAATATACTTACGATTGTATCTTGAGAAACTGCAGACCGAGATGTCTCAAAATACATACACTGATGCTTGTTTTATATAGCGTAAGCCGGTACACACAGCTCGTTAATGTTTATCAATACTGAATATCTGGTGACTGTTGGCTAACATGATGTATTTGTAATTTAATTTTAGGAATCTGGATGTCATGATGGCAGGTAAACACTCAATTATACACTGCCCACATGTCACAAATATCACAAGAGGGGATTATAGGGAACAAAAAAAGTTTAATGAAGTACTGCTAAGTTCCAAAGGTGTAGACAGCAGACCTACAGAGAAGGAATTTCCAAGGCACTCCGTCGTTGGTGAAAAAATACAAGACCCTGATGAAGACCTAGTAGGTCGAAACGCGTCGGTCAACTTGTTGCCTTGCTCAAAATAAATTATATTTTTTCACCAACGACGGAGTGCCTTGGAAATTCCTTCTCTGTAAGTCTGCTGTTATGTCTACACCTTTGGAACTTAGCAGTACTTCATTGAAACTTTTTTTGTTCATAATTATATTCCTACAACAAGTATCACCAAAGAACACCCGTCTCTGAGAGCCTGCAGCGCTTCTTTTTTCTCTTTTTGTAGGGGATTATAGGGCACAGTTTTCCTGATTATATTTACATGGACATATTCAATCCCAGACAGAAACACCACAGTGTAACACATGCACAATTGAACCACTGCTGTTGTGAACAGTGAGATCAGAGTACTGAATTTCCCCCTTGGGATAATAAAGGTATCTATCTATCTATCTATCTATCTAGTATATTAAGTATGCTATTTAGAGCTCGTCCCCTCCCCTGCTGGAAACTGGTCTTCCATAGCAACAAACCAATGATAATGTTGATATCGAGAGTTTTGTTTAGTCACGGTAACTGGTAAAAAAAAAACTAACCTAGCCCAACCCTACCCTCCCCTGCCCCTTCTTTGTATATACTGTTTGTTTAGACTTACTGTTTTCTTTTTTTGTTTTTCTTTACATATCTACTGCATAGTACTGTGTTCTATTTGTCTGTCATTCAATGTTATATGAGATACTTTAATGGTTTCCAGTGGAAATAAGCTTAGTCTTTTCATGGATCTCCTTTTAGTAGACCTTGTACCAGTGAACTGTACCGTCATGAAACTGTACCTTTTCCTATGCAAACTTCTAATAAAGTCTTCAATCAATCAATCAATCATAGTGGAATTACAGAGTAATTATCTCTTTTAATCTCCAATTACCACTGATCAAATTCTGATCACACACGAGAATTACGAGGTTGGTAAATGGTAATGGCGTCTACAGACTACAATTATTATTCTAAAGTCACATTTACCACATTCTTTGCACTCACATCATACTGGGTGGAAGACCCTTGAAATAGGCTTGGATTTAGCCTTTTCCTCCATGGCAGTTTATTTATTGTTATTGCATTTTCATGAGCTTAACTTCACCAGCTGTCAGCAATTTATATAAAAACGAGGAAAACGGCTAAATCCTAAATTAAACAGTTCATATCACTCATATTAATTTGCAATATAATCATAATATAGACATGTGAGGATCAGAATGCAAAGCATAATGTCACACAGCAATACAGAAATTAATTCATGTTCATACCCACAAGAGGGCGACATTGTCATGCATATTTATTATAGCTTTGGTAAGTAGAGTTACAGTATTATGTTATATTAACGGGCATACAAGAAGAGCGGGCATAGGAAAAGTGGGCACCTCCATGTGAAATTGTCTATTTTGTCCGAAATATAATATTTGAAAAATGGTACATCATTATCAGACTTAAATTCACCCTTCAACTTCTTGTTTATGCCCAACATGGCAATACACCATTGGGTAAACTGAGTAATTTTGAAGGCTTCTTGTGAGGGCTCTTCAATACAGACAAGGGTCAACAGATTGCAGTATCTTCAAAGCTTTAAGCTGCAGAATTGTGGATAAGAATGCTTTTAGGCATCTTTTTTTAACACACAAAACATAAAATGCACTCTTTTACAATTAATTTGGCAACAATCAACCTTCTTCCTGATGAAACATGAAGTTGATTTGATTGATTGATTGAAGACTTTATTAGAAGTTTGCATAGGAAAAGGTACAGTTTCATGACGGTACAGTTCACTGGTACAAGGTCTACTAAAAGGAGATCCATGAAAAGACTAAGCTTATTTCCACTGGAAACCATTGAAGTATCTCATATAACATTGAATGACAGACAAATAGAACACAGTACTATGCAGTAGATATGTAAAGAAAAACAAAAAAGAAAACAGTAAGTCTAAACAAACAGTATATACAAAGAAGGGGCAGGGGAGGGTAGGGTTGGGCTAGGTTAGTTTTTTTACCAGTTGCGAACGGCTGCTGCCTGTAAGTGATTTTTCAGGGCAATTTTAAAGGATGCTAGTGATCCACACTCCTTTATGACCTTCGGTAAGGCTTTCCACATTTTGGTGGTATAGCAGAAAAAAGAGTTAGACCCTTTGTTGGTTTTGACTCTGGGTTGAAAGTGATCTGTGGCGCTGCCTCTGGTGTTGTAATTATGGACATCCTTAATGTTTATAAAGTATTTTGACAGGTACTTGGGTATCATAGTGGTGTAGTGTATCTTGTACACCAGGCCCATTGCAAGTTGCTGTACTCTGTCATCTACTCTGAGCCACCCCACTCTTAACTGGTGAGTAGCGGTGAGGTGAGTCTGATAGGGAAGGTGAAGTAGGACCCTAATTAGTTTATTTTGGGCTATTTGGAGTTTAGTTTTCAGGGCTTGTGGGGCGTCACGATACCATACATGGACTCCGTAGTCAAAGAGGGGCTGGATTATTGCACCAGCTATGGTCTTCAGTGTGTTGAAATTGACCATTGGGGCGATCCTCTGTAGGAAACGAGTTCGTTGGTTGATTTTAATTATTACTTTAGAAGTCATCTTTTCACTGGAAAGATTAGCTTCAAGTAAGAGATTTCGTTTTTTCGTGTTATGACCTTGTCACCCACCCACCTTGTCACCCACTTTGATTGTGAAGTTCAGTTTTAGTTTTAGTTTGTTTATAGATGACTGTCTTGGTCAAATAAAGTTGACACTGATTAAAACTGATGCTAAGTGTGTCCCCTCACTTACTGCACATTCAAAAACCAAACACAAAATGACAATACCATGCTTGGTTTATGTTGTTTTAATACAAAACTGATTGTTATTAGACATTTTTATTTAACAACAGTGATGATATTCATGATAAGACACACACCCTCTCGAGTAATATTGCTTAACTTAACCAGCTCAGTGGTTAGAGTGTCCGTGTCCGCCCTGAGACTGGGAGGTTGGGGTTCGATCCCAGCTCTGGTCATACCAAAAGACAGTAAAAATGGGACCCATGTGCCTCCCTGGTTGGCACTCAGCATCAAGGGTTGGATTGGGGGGTTAGATCACCACTACTGATTTCCCGAGCGCGGCACGGCTGCGGCTCACTGCTCCAAGAGACGGGTCAAATGCGGAGAGCAAATCTCTCATACAGCAATGTATGTGACAAATAGTAGGAATCTTAATCTTAGCTAAACCACTATACTTGTGTAGGCCTAAGCCTCTCTGACTGATGGCTGTTTGACGCAGATCACCATGAGGGTCACGACCACTCGGACCATCTTCACGACCACTCGGACCATCATCACGACCACTCGGACCATCATCACGACCACTCGGACCATCATCACCACGACGGGGGTCACGACCACGCCCATGAAGGTCATGTTCATCACCATGACGACCATCAACATGTGGCTCATTTCGATCGCTGCGAGGGCATTGAGTTTGATGCCATCGCCCCAGATGCCCAAGGAATCACCTACTTCTTCAAAGGTAAAAAAATACATTCCATAACAGGAAATGTTCCAAATAATGTTGAAAAATTGTGAATATAGCTCAAAGGTAGGTAATTTTAAACCTATTTATGTATATACATTGTTTTAGCAGTCATTTCCCTTTATCAGCCACTTTGTTATTGTGCTGGGGCGTTTCCTTGCAGAAAGACACATCCCCTTGGCTGTATTTTGGTTCTGTTCCACTGTTTATGTTGACATTCATCCCTTGAGGACAGTACAGTCTGTGAGGGGCCCCCTCCCCTCTCTGACAGGCATCAAACAGGTAGCTGTCTTTGATGCTCTAATTGATTAGAGAGATCACTACCGAGCACAGAACAAGTTATGGCCCAATCAATCAACTCGGTGCACAACCCCTTTGACGTTCAAAGGGAGCAATTAGAGCTCTGGCCGAGCTCCCCCCTCCCCTCACAGACCTTGCTGTCCCTGCAAGGACAATGTCAACATAAACAGTGGAACAGAACCAAAATACAGCCAGAGGGATGGGGGGTGGCACAGGTGTCTGCAGCAGAAGCTGCACCAGTAACGAGTCTGTAATCTTCAGCGCACAATAATGGCGGTGGGATCGTGGGATCACGTTTTTTTTAGCCTGAATCTACTTTCTCTATTCTCTGAAAACTGGTGCAACCCAGAGAGAGGGGTGAGCCTCTCGCTTCGTAATGGCGGCTCCCATAATTGTGTGTTTTTTTACCGCGAGTCCGTGAGAGATGCGATAATAATGGATGGTTATTTTTCAATAAAATCGCAAAGCTAAGCTACTTTGATGGCCTTGAGTGAGCAGAATAGACATCCTAAATGGCAGTAAAAGAGTTAAAAATATAGGTTTAAATTTACCTAGTGTACCTTTAATGCAGTTTTGTAAGTTTGAATCCCGTGGGAAGACCAAATTTCTCTGAACATGAGTCAAGGTCAGTTCAACATGTTTTCTAAAGGTGACCACATGTGGAGGGGCTTCAGTGGACCTTCTGAGTGGATCAATGGCTCCTACAAGGAGCTAGAGGAACATCATGCTCATTTGGGAAACATTGACGCTGCCGTTTGTCTTCAACACGCTGAAGATGACAAGGAACACAAACATGTCTACTTCTTCCTGGTAGGACCATCTCCTAACACCCTGTTAACCCAAGGAAGGTTGACTGGGCAAAACTATGCTTTTACAATTAATGTCCCGATCTACATGAACCCTATACTGTAGGTCCCTATTCTGGGACACTAGGGTTTTGTGATTATTATTAGTGTATGAATATAATTACATTTGAAGATGCTTCTCCTTCAGTCACGTTTGGTGAATGTAGCATTTTGTTTTGGTTAAGGCACAAAAAATGAATGGTAATTTCTGAACGTCCAAGCACAACCTATTCTCACATTTTGCTCATTTATTGTTATCCTGTTTTCTTTATTTGCTTATGGACAACTTGTGTGTATGTAGCCCTAGTGTAGCGCTATGTATGTTTATTAGAGCCACACAGAGACATCATTAAATACGTTTTACTGCATTTAACGTTTTGCTTTTGTTCGTTTCACAAAGACATTTTCATAATTACAATAGTATTATTTAAAATTACTGTGATTGTTAGATACTGTGGCATAACAGCTAAAGTTTGCTGCAGCAGTGCCTCCTGTCTGTGCTGCTCTAGAATGACAAGGTGTTCAGCTACCATGACCATACACTGGAGGAGGGATTCCCCAAGAACATCTCTGAAGCCTTCCCTGGAGTCCCCAACAACATCGACGCTGCCGTGGAGTGCCCCAAGGGAGAATGCGTTCGCGACTCTGTTATCTTCTTCAAGGGTAAATGACCGACGTGGATGGACTTTCTATCTATAAAATGTTTGAAAAGGTTTAGAAGCATTGCAGGTCCTACTATACCCAGCCAGATCCTTTTTATAAAGCTGCAACCTGTAACTTTTGGTGTATTTAGCAGACCCCTGAGAGACCCCAGTCAAAAGGGATACAAGAAGAGGTGGCACTAAGGAAGAGTGGGCACCTTGATCTAAAATTGGCTATTATGTCCAAAATGTAAAAAAATAAAGAAAAAAAAGAAAAAGGTCTGAATTAATGTAAAGTATGCATGGTTTGAACATTTACGGTGTTTTGCAGTATTAGGCCTTAAAGGAGTAGTTCACCTCCAAAATGAATTGTTTTCTATTGACTATTGACTCACACCATGGGGACTTGAGTTCAATAATATTTTTAGTTTTTTGTCACTTTCCTAAGACAAAATATGTATAACAATAAATTTATCCCCATTGATTCCGGATGGGTACCCAAATGCATTTGGGTCCCCATCCAGAATCAATGGGGCTAAATTGACCATAATCACATTTTTTGTCTTAGGAATGCAATGAATACAAAAACATATTATTGAACTCAAGTCTCCATGGCGTGAGTAATCAATAGAAACATTTTCATTGTCGGGGTGAACTACTCCTTTAATTGGTGAATGTTTAAGCATGTTAAGAACACTTTCCATATATTTATTAACATTTTGGGGAAAAATAGCCAATCAAGGTGCCCACTTGTCCTTGGTGCCCACTCTTCCTGTTACCAACTGAAGTATTATGGGGTTTAAGTGGCTAAAAAAGTAAAAAGCCATTGCAATCTGACATAAACAGCAACTCAAACAGAGCACAGACACTGTTCAAGTAAAAAGAATGGAGTACTCAAAGTACTTCAACTTAAAACGGTTTGTGTGAATGCATGTCTATCCAGGCTGTCACGTGTTCCACTATAACACCCACACAAAGAGGGTGAAGAGCAGCCACTGGGCTCACCTGTCCAACTGCACCTCTGCCCTGCGGTGGCAGAGCCACTACTACTGCTTCCACGGACACCAGTTTACAAAGTTCCACCCCGTCACCGGCTCTGTGACCGGCGTCTACCCCAAAGACGCACGCGACTACTTCATGAAGTGCCCCAACTTTGGTGAGTGTGGTGTTGTTGTTGAGTCTCTCACACAGGGAAAAGAGCCATGAGGTGAGTGAGGTGCCGGCTAATTTAACCAGGAGTTAAAGGATTAGTTCACCCCCAAAATGACCTGCTTTCTATTGATTACTCACGCCATAGAGACTTGATTGATTGATTGATTGATTGAAGAATTTATTAGAAGTTTGCAATAGAAAAAAGTACAGTTTCATGACAGTACAAATCACTGGTACAAGGTCAACTAAAAGGAGATCCTAGAAAGCCGAGGCTTATTTCCACAGGAACCACACTTTAAGTATCTCATATAACATTGAAAGACAGACGGATAGAACATAGTACTTTATCTAGGATAATATCAGTTTCAAAAGCATAACATCAAATACAAAAGGCAGAATACAAAGAAAAAGGGGGGGGGAGCATGGGGGCTTAGTCTATTTACAAGTCACGGGTAGCTGCTGTCTGAAGGTGACTTTTCATACCAATTTTGAAGGAGGCTAGGGATTTGCTCTCCTTTAGGGCTTGTGGAAGGGCGTTCCACATGTTGATGGTATAGCAGGAGAACGAGTTAGCGCCTTGTTTAGTGTTAAATCTACGCTGATGATGATTAGTGGAGCTGCCTCTGGTGTTATGATCGTGAACATCCTTGACCTTTAAGAAGTAGTTTGTCAGGTACATGGGAATCTTGGAGGTGTAGTGTATCTTGTACACCAGGCCCATTGCAAGATGCTGTACTCTGTCAGCTACTTTGAGCCACCCCACGCTTTCGTGGTGGTGCTCGGTAAGGTGGGTCAGAGGAGGGAGACCAAGCACAACCCTAATTAGTTTGTTTTGGGCTGTTTGGAGCTTTAGCTTTAAGGCAGCTGGGGCGTCGCGATACCAGACAAGGACTCCGTAATCAATGAGGGGCCCAATAAGAGCACCTCCTAGTGTCTTTCGGGATTTAATATTGATCAGTGGGGCAACTCTTTGCAAGAAGCGAATTCGTTGATTGACTTTATTGATTACCTTGGTGGTCATTTTTTCACTGGATAGGTTAGCCTCCAGGATGCAACCCAGGTAGCAGATGTGGTTTTTTCTTTCTATCACAGTGTCACCTACTTTAATTGTGAAGTTCTCAACTAGGCTAAGTTTCTGACTAGATCCAAAGAGGATACATTCAGTTTTGCCTAGGTGAATTGAGAGTCTGTTGTCATTGAGCCAGGTGCAGATCTTGTTAAGTTCACAGTTAAGGGCCTTTTCAACCTGCAAAATGTCTCTGCCTGAGACTAGGAGAGCCGAGTCATCCGCGAACAGAAACAGATTGCAGTCACAAGCAGATGACATGTCGTTTACGTATATTAAGAACAACAGTGGTCCTAGTATACTCCCTTGAGGTACTCCACAGTTTACTGGGAGGGGGGGGGACAGGGTTCCGTTGACTTCCACCATCTGTTCCCTCCCCACCAAGTAAGAGTGCATCCATCTCACTGCTGTGCTATCAAGACCAATAGCTTTGAGTTTTTCAATCAGAATAGAATGATCGACGGTGTCAAATGCCTTCTGGAGGTCCAGCATGACCATGCCGCAATATTTGCCATCGTGAATTTCACGTTTGATGTAATCATTCAAATAGATGAGGCATGTATCTGTGGAATGGGACTCTCTGAAGCCAGACTGGAACTCGTAGATCAGTTTATTCTCTTCAAGATATTTAGCCACCTGTTCATAGACAATTTTTTCCATTACCTTAGAGATGGAACTAAGGATTGAGATTGGCCTGTAGTTGCCAGGGTCAAGTTTACTGCCTTTTTTGTGCAGGGGGGTTACCTTGGCTAATTTGAAGTCCTGGGGGACATAACCCTGCTTGATAGATAGATTAATAATATGGGTAATGATTGGGGCAATGGTGGCAGCTGAGTCTATGAGAAATTTGGGGGCAATTTTATCATGGCCAGCGGCCTTGAATTGAGGTAGGGTGCGCAGTTTTTTAAACACTTCATCAGTTGACACCGTGGCAAGTTTAAAGTTGTCTTTGCATACCCCAAGGTTCCTGTAGAATTTCAAGATGTGCCTAACACCAAACAGCCCAGATGGAGCGGGCAGTTTATTGACCAGATTTTTGGCCATGGAGGTGAAGTAGATGTTGAGATTTTTGGCTACATCAAGACTATCAGTGAGGAGGGTTATGGGAGTTTGGATGGATATGTTGCTGGCTATGGATCTGAGTTTAGCACCACAGCCTAGCTGGGTTTTAAATAGCTTCCATAGGTCTCGTGGTTTGTGGATGTTTTCCTCAACTTTCTCATCCAAGTAGTTTTTTTTTGGCAGAAAGGATTAAGGAGGTTGTCCGATTTCTCAGTTTATTAGCCTCTAAACTGACTATTTCTAATTTGGCTTTAAGGTGTTTATTGGGGCCTTTTTTGAGTTTGTGATTATATTTGCGTTTCTCAGAGTATTTTTTGTCTCTGAGTTTCATTGATTCACAGATTTCCGAATTCCACCATGGCTGTGAGCGGGCTTTAACCCTGACCCTACGCAAAGGAGCCACTTCGTCTAGGGTAGTGTTGAAAATGGATTTAAAGCCTAGCCAGGCTTCATCGACCTGAGTGCTAGCTAGTACTGGGGACCAGTCAGATTTCTCCAGTTTGTGGTTAAAGGCTTCGCTAGAGTAGGTTTTGAGGTTTCTAGCTTCAACTGTTTTGTGGCCGTCAGCTTTGGACTTATGTATTTTGCGGGTGCAGTAAATGATATCATGGTCGCTTAGACCACCACATTCAATAGTCCCCCTCGCGGAGACTTTAGATTTGTCTGTGGTTACAATGAGATCTATGGTGGTTTGAGAGTTATCTGTAACCCTAGTTGGCTTGGTGATGAGCTGAGTGAAACCCTGTTGATTACATAGCTTATTGAACTTTTTGAATAGAGGAGCTTCTTTACGAAGCATGTCTATGTTCCAATCGCCAATAATGTATTTTTCAACATTGTCCACCGGTGCAAGGCTCTCCTCCAGTAACTCACAGAAATCATTTTGGTCGGGCGGTCTATAGATGGCACCGATTAGTATGTTTTTAGCTTTCTTAAGAATCACTTCCACCCATACAGTTTCTAAAGAGCTGTGTTGTAGGTCAGGGCGGGGGATATACTTAATACAGTTATGAACATACATGCATACACCACCACCAAATCTGTTTCTATCATTTCGGATGACCGAGTAGTTGTCAATTTCGATCTGAGAGTCAGTGATAGAGTCATCAAGTTTGGTCTCTGAGAAGGTTAGAAAATGGACCTTACCTTCGTGAACCATATGCTTGATTTGTTCAAATTTAGCAAACAAACTGTTAATGTTTAAGTGCATAATATGAATACCTCTTTTCACAAAGCGGCTGGCAAAGTCCATGGCGAGGTCTATGGAAGTGTTCGCGTCGGTGGGGGAGGGGGGGTTGGTTGCAGTCTCTGGGGGCTTCAGAGGGGGATAAAGGGACAAAGGGGTCTCCATGAAAAGTTGGGGGATGGGGTGGTGGGGGCCCGTGGTCACCGATTTAACCCAGGTTGAAAACAGCGCTCTGGCCTTCTCCGTTAGCCAGCGTGGAGCAGAGTTAATGTAGACTCTGTTCTGGGGTGCTGGGTCCATGAGGGGGTCCGCCGGGTCCATGAAGGGGTCCGCCGGGTGCGTCTGCAGGTCGGGTGGGTCGGTGGGGCCGCCGGGGTCCGGTGTTGCGTGACTTGCGTTGATGATGCTGGTCTCGTGCTGAGCTAGTCATGCGGGGGCGATCGCCGAGGGTTCACCGGGGGTCCGTGAGCCAGGGGGTCCTTCGACGATCCGTGAGTCCGCGGAGGCGACTGCCGTGTGATCGTCGGAGGTCGGCTGGTCAGGACATCTGGAGTAGCCCGTTGTTAGTCCCTCAGGATTCATCAGTGAGGAGCTAGCTAAGTTAGCATCGTTAGCTTCGCTGATCACAGACAAAGAAGGATCTGCCGTCGTCAATCCAGCTGCAGTAGCGAGAGCAGCTAGTCTTCGGGTCATCTGTCTGGTAGCTACAGGCCCTGGATTCGATTCTATATCTCCTGATTGCAGTAATAATAAGAAGATCAAAGATCGACTCATACAACCATTCAGGGGTTTGTCCCTTTTGTTCCGGTTAGCAGCCAGCAAAGATTGAATAACATGAGATCCAAAGCTCGGGTGCTTAGCTACCGTTTTGGCAAGAAGATATAACTCACTGTGTTTTTCGTCCGTTTTGTCCATTTCCCATAAAAGATTCTCGTATTCCATTGGTGTTAGGATCTGTGGTGATTTATAGCATAAATCCGTGATCCATAGTAGAAATAGGAGAAAATGTGGGATGAACCAAGCCTTTGGTGTTTTGGTTCCGGAGCGTGAGCGAAAAACACGTCCTGCCATGGTGATGTCCGGAAGTGTTGAATACTATTTTTAGTTTTTTGTTGCATTCCTAAGACAAAAAATGTATTACAATAAATGTACTCTCCATTGATTCCGGATGTGGACCCGAATGCATTTGGGTCCCCATCCGGAAACAATGGGGGTAAATTCACTGAAATCAAAATGTTGTCTTAGGAATGCGACAAATAGAAAGAAATGTTATCTAACTTAAGTCTCCATGGTGTGAGTAATCAATAGAAAAAAGGTCATTTTGGAGGTGAACTACTCCTTTAAAGGGGAGACCCACCCATTTTCAACATTGAACTATGTCATTAATATACCTTAAGAAGAAAGTCCCCCCGCTTCTGTGTTGCCTAGAACTGGAGGATTGATTTTGGGGTTTGTATTGGGGGTGTGGTTGAGTTGTTATTTCCACATAACAACTCAAAGGTATTCATCGTCAATAAAAACATGCAGAAAGAAATGATAGCTTCAATAGCGGCCCACTGCTCCTAATAGCAAGAATGGGTTAATCACTTTCATCCTGGGCATGTCTTTATAAGATTTTTTCTCCCCCCAGAAATATAAAAAAAATGGCAAAACATTTTAGAAAATGCCTGACTAAACAGGCATTTCCATTACAGCTGAAAGTATATCTGGAGGATTGTGTATATTTTAATATTTCTAGTTATTAATTTGCAGCGATTTGTTTTGCTGCACAGGTCGCCTGAGCAACCACACTGAGAGAGAACGCTGCAGTCATGTTCCTCTGGATGCCATTGCCACTGATGGCCTGGAGAGGGCAGTAGCTTTCAGAGGTCAGTGACTGCACTGACACAAATTGTGTTTATTTTACAGGTCCATTTGGTTCCTTTACACACTCATAGTTAAATGAACACTCAGTATTTTATTTGCGTGTGGTGTGGGGGATGCATGAGATTTGCTTCTTGGAAAGCGTGAATTTGTGAGGGCCATTTGGGTAAACTTTTTCACCCCCTTTGCATATGTTCTGTCATGCCCTCTGTCTGTCTGTCTGTCTGTCTGTCTGTCTGTCTGTCTGTCTGTCTGTCTGTCTGTCTGTCTGTCTCTCTCTCTCTCTGGGCAGGTGACTACTTCCTTCGTGAAAATGAGGCGAGCACAGACGGTTGGCACGCCACCCCCATCTCAGAGTCCTTCAAGGAGGTGAAGAGTGATGCGCATGCAGCCTTCTCTGATGCTGGCCTGCTCTACATCATCAAGGTGAGGTCACCAGGGAGAAGGAATGACATCCAATGCTTTAGTTGTAACTATGGTAGTGAAGGTTTATGTTGTCAGTGTGTAGTGTTTAATACACATTATACTCATTTTGATTTGATTTGATTTTATCTTGGTAAAAGGTATGTGAGCTAAATCACAATGCCACTTAAACCCAGGATAACACATAGCCAAGCGTAATGAAACACTTGTGGTCCTGCCTTCCTTCCATTCTTCCTCTTAAGTGTGTCCCTCTCATCTTCTCTCAGCAATGCTACTAACACAATTCAATTCAATTCAAGTGAGCTTTATTGGCATGAGAAAACATAAGTTAGATAGATAGATAGATAGATAGATAGATAGATAGATAGATAGATAGATAGATAGATATACCTAATAAAAACAGTTGAAAATGGGGAACGCATATACAGTTGGAGGGGGTACTGTACAGCATTGTGTAAACAGAGCTATGTCACATTGTGTCGTTATATACTGTACATGTTATACTGTATAAAGGGTATAAAGATTTTTGAAACAAATAGCAGCAATCTTTTGCGGTCGCTTTGGAACAAATAGCAGCATTTATTTTTTCTCAAAACAATTTAAATCGTATACAACCAGTAAGACTCCGATTTAAAATGTGTTTAAAGGTAGCAGCTCTGTTTATATGTGCAATAGGTCTAGAGGTCAATGGTTTGTAGTCTTTAGGGTCCATTGATTCGCTAGCCTTCTTTAACAGTTCACAGTTCTTGCTGCTGTGTTCGCGCAGCAGCAATGTGTAAGTGGTTTCCTTGACTCTGTCACAAACGGGTGGAGACAATAAAGGCGTTTCTTGTCTCAAAGTTAGAAGACTCGATGATTTAAAATCCTGGAATAATATCGTCCTGTGTTCTGCTCTCCTCTGCATGACAGGAGGACCAGGTGTTTGCGTACAAGTCTGGTGAGCAGTACGACCTTGTCGAGGGCTACCCCAAAGCCCTGAAGGAGGAGCTTGGCATCCAGGGACCAGTGGATGCTACATTTGTCTGTGGAGAACACCCTGTCCTGCATGTTGTGAAAGGTATGATGGAATCTTGTGGATCGCTCTGGCAAAATGTGACTGTACTTTGGCAAACGAAAATACGGTACGCTCACATAGTGTATCTGCACAATGAGGTTGTCAATAGTTGCTGTATTTCATACTTTTCTGTATTTTAAAGTCAGTTCAATATAATTAATATGGAATAGAATAGAATAGAATAGAATAGAATAGAATAGAATAGAAAAGTCCCCAATCCTTGGGGTGTTTCTTTTTCACTGTATATTTGCACATCTATCTATAAATGCGAGAAGTCTCTGCGTGTCTGCGTGTATGTAATCCGCGTATCTCGAGAACCGTTCGTCCCACCGGCTTCAGATTCGGCACGCGCGTTCCCCGCCGCGGCACGGAGTGCAGTGCCGGGTCTCGACCCGACCCGACGCGCGGTTTTCCCGAACCGGCGCGAAACGTTCGGAATCTCCTTATTTGATTGTTGGTTTATTTGGTTGATTGTTGACATCAGGCTGTTCCGGAGGAAATCGGCGAAAGCTCTGACTCATTGTGACATCACTTCATAAAAGGCTCTGACATCACGTACGCCACATGAGTCAACAAAACATCTCTGAATATCTCCATATATAGCATATATGATCTCCATATACGGGCATAAAGGGACACAGACAGACGGATACAGAGATCTCCATAAATGGGCATAAAATGGACGCAAATGGCATATATGGGCATAAAATTTACGCAGAATTACAAAGATCTCCATATACGTGCATAAAGGGACACAGACAGACAGATACAGAGATCTCCATATATGGGCATGAAATGGACGCAAATAGACAGATATCTCCATATATGGGCATATATGGGCATAAAATGGACCCAGAAAATGGACGCTGACAGACAGACAGACAGACAGATAACAGATATCTCCATATATGGGCATAAATGGACACAGGCAAACAGATGGTCAAAACGGGTCCTATGACAACAGGTATAATGGGGTTTGCATTAAAGGGCGGGGCATTCATTCCCTATTTACATCGTTCCCGAGTTGGCCAGGTCGCCGACTAGACGCTGTGTCATTTGTCCCCTGCATTTACTCGCTATAACTCTAACTACTAGGAACAGACTTAAAACGGTCCCTCAGGGCCGCTTTCCCCCTCTACCCCTAAACTCTTCGAGCCGATCTACAAGCTCACAGTGTGTCGCAACTCAACGCATTGTGAGCTTGTAGTTCAGCTATTTTCTGTGAACGCTCCCTCCAGAATAGGAATGCTCCAGGATTCAAATGTTTGTGACTGTTGTTATAAAATGACAATAATCAAACCAAAACTTGTCATTTTCCAATTTCATAATAACATGGTTATAATCCTAGGCAAGTGCTGAAACAAATGATTCTCTAGTATGCCACAACAATATAATTTGCAAAAAGCTATAATGTTGACAGACACTATATGCTGTGCTTTCCTACAGGCAATCAGATGTTCGACATTGACTTGAGTGCCACCCCAAGGGCTGTGGTCAAAGAGGCCAGGCTGCCCTTCCCTAAGGTGGACGCAGCCATGTGTGGCCCTCACGGCATCAAGGTCTTTGTGGGAGCAGATTACTTTGAGTATGAGACTCCAATGCTGCTCGCCTACAGCAGGATCCGACCAGAGCCACACAAGGTGTCACTGGAGATGTTTGGCTGTGACCACTAGGTGGCAATGTGCGCACACAGTACCGTGTATATGGACCATCATCCAAGTATCTCTTGAGATAAAAAAAAAAAGTATCATCGTTAGTGTTAGATTGCTTTCTGGCTGTGACTTTAGTGATACAGCTGGGTTCTCCAGTTGTTCACTTTGTTCTGAAAGTATATCCCCTCTCTCTCTCTCTCTCTCTCTCTCTCTCTCTCTCTCTCTCTCTCTCTCTCTCTGCAACTGAACAATAATGTCAGAGTTTAGTCACACTGTGGAATGTCCTTTGTTATGGGGTAGCTGATCGCTCCTTTTCTCTTTTACAACTTGGACAAAACAATGACAATAAATAAAATATTTTGAAAACAACTGGCTAAAATGGTACTACACTGTTAATCTTTAGTCTTGTTATCACAACAGTTATTAATGTGAGGTTTCTTTCAAATTCCTGGCGCCAGCTGGTTACCTTTGCTCGAGCATTTCAGCAAAACAAACAAAGTATGTGAGGGAGCACGTCCACAACCAATCCTTCTGGGTAACTGAATTTCCCCCTTGGGATAATAAAGGTATCTATCTATCTATCACTGCTAACCAGGGATCAGTCAGTCGATTCTTTGGTAGGCCAGGCACAGTTACTGTAGTGTACAGTATGTCCAACCAACAACATTCTCTCCAGAAACAGGAGAAATAAGATGAATCAAGATGTGATCAATTTGTTAATCTCAATTTACGTGTATTTGCTGTTAATTAAGTTATATTTGTTATATAATGTTTCATTTACTTTTTGTGTGTTTAATTTTTTTACTATTATAATAATTTCATTTAGGCAATATGTAGGCCTATTATCCATTTCTTGGGAGTATCTATCTACATTGTCTGCCCTGCATACCTGAATATGTTGCTCTGATTGATTGATTGATTGATTGATTGATTGATTGAATACTTTATTAGTCAGAAATGTAAACAGCATGAGGTAAACAGCATGAGGTACAGTCGTTTGAGCTAAAAGGACAACACAAAAAGGTCCTGTAGACTTGTTTCCATTGTGGTTCTACAGTATTCAATTCATCAACTTAGCATTTTGAGCTTTTGGCCTCCAGAAATATTTTCAGGCCTGTTTTGAAGGAAGCCAGTCATCCACATTTGTAAAGAGACTAGAAGTTTGCGGCCCGAAAAGTCTAGAGTTCAGGCCGCTGCGCGGCCCTCACCGCCATGTTGCGGCAGTGTGGTGTGTGTAATGGCCAAATATGGGTAAAATAAAATTGGTGATGCGATGACGTGGTGTACGGATGTTACTGCGATTGAGGTGAAAGAGAAAAGTGGAAAGTTGTGAGCTAACTATTAGCTATTTGGCTAACTGTTTCCGGGTCGACTTGAGGCTATTTTATACAGAGGCAAAATATGAGGGTAATAACGAATACAACTGTATACAGAGGTTTGGAAACGACATCTTGCAAAGGTGACATGGGTGTTTGAATTTTTAAGCTATATTTAGTACATAAGTAGTACATCTTGGCCAAGTGGTTTGGTATTAAGTTAGCGATACATGACCCGGAAGTAGATCACTTACTCTTTTGTAATATAAAGATAGTGTCAGGGCATTCCACGCTTTGGTGACAGTATAGAAAGAGAATTTACCTGTGTTAGTTCCAGAGATCCAGACCAGAGGTGGGTGGTACTGGTACCAGATCGTTGTTGTCGCTCCCTCCCTATAGCACTGTCTGTGGGTGCCCCTCACTCTGGTGAGGTAGTTAGCATATGCCTTTGAATCTTTATTTTTTATTTAGCCCACGATTGTGCAACTAATTTTTCACCCATGTCAATTATCTAATGTAATCCTGGGTGTTACACTAACACTCCCTCTGCTAACCTGGGGAGACAACGAACTGACCTCATACTTCCTTCTATGCATGAGGAGTCCAAGTTCCCCCGGTTGGACTTAGTGTATGGAAGGAACACGTTATTCCAACCTCCATCAGGCCAGGGGGAGGCATATACCAGGATTACTGCATGTTTTTTGTGAGGATACCTACCCTAGGAGACACGGGTAGAACATGCAAACTCCACACAGAAAGGCCCTTTTGCCAACCCTACCTAGGGTATGGGCACCTATGCTATGACGCGGAGGAGAAAACACCCACAGCGTCCCCCGGCGGGAATCAAACCCAGGACCTTCCAGCTACAGTGAGGTGACAGCACTACACGACTGTGCCACCGCATATGACCCCTGCCTTTGAAATGTTGACTAACCTTGGAATCATGTAGCAAGAGGAGGGGAGCAGCCACACGGTCAGTGACATGGTCATTTCAGGGACTTACACAACCATTCATCAATGCTTTAAATTGATGCAGATCACACTGTGTCAAGCAACAGCATGACATCAGCTCTGATGTTTCTAAATTAGGTTTAGACGTTAACTATGTGAACTAACATAGTCACTGAAACAAACAATAATTGCATTACTACGTATATGGGTACAATATACAGATAGCATAACAGCATAGAACATCTCATTATAGGCCTGGACAAATTAAATAAATGAATAACTGCACAAAAATGGAGTTCAGGAATAACATACAGCACCAATATGCTAATATAATTTCACCCTACTTGCCCTTGCCAGAGATGTTTTTCTCACCCATGACCTCCATACATAATAAGTACCAGACGCACAAAGTCAATATTCATCTCACTAGAGCCTATGTACAAAAGGTGATACACCATGCATTTAAAAAGTATTTATGTCATATTGTTTATGTCCCAAAAACGTTTTTCAAAAGGTTTGAGGCTAAATTACCACTCCTGAATAGAGAGCCTCTCTCATTTTTGAATGGCTCTCAGAGCATTTCAGCTGCAGTACCACCTTTGGCCTGAACTGCGCCTTTGGCCTGAAATATGCAAGATTTCCCACTCATTGTAAATGAGAAAAGCTGCCATGCAATGACAGAATAGAATACCCACTACAATCAGAAATATATATATATATATATATATATATATATTGTGGTAAATGGATGTATTGTTCTGATTAAGATCTCACCTCACCGCTACTCACCAGTTAAGAGTGGGGTGGCTCAGAGTAGATGACAGAGTACAGCAACTTGCAATGGGCCTGGTGTACAAGATACACTACACCACTATGATACCCAAGTACCTGTCAAAATACTTTAAAAACGTTAAGGATGTCCATAATTACAACACCAGAGGCAGTGCCACAGATCACGTTCAACCCAGAGTCAACTCAAAGAAAGGGTCGAACTCGTTCTTCTGCTACACCACAAAAATGTGGAATGCCTTACCGAAGGCCATAAAGGAGTGTGGATCACTAGCATCCTTTAAAATTGCCCTAAAAAACCACTTACAGGCAGCAGCCGTTCACAACTGGTAAAAACCTAGCCCAACCCTACCCTCCCTGCCCCTTCCTTGTATATACTGTACATACTGATTGTTTAGACTTACTGTTACCTGCCCCTTCCTTGTATATATTGTATATACTGTACTTACTGATTGTATAGACCTACTGTTTTCTTTTTTTCTTTACATATCTACTGCATAGTACTGTGTTCTATTTGTCTGTCATTCAATGTTATATGAGATACTTTAATGGTTTCCTGTTGAAATAAGCTTAGTCTTTTCATGGATCTCCTTTTAGTAGACCTTGTACCAGTGAACTGTACCGTCATGAATCTGTACATTTTCCTATGCAAACTTCTAATAAAGCCTTCAATCAATCAAATCAAAGACCCGGTGCCATGGCATTGGTCCGAAGGTTCATTAGTCCGAAGGTTCATTAGTCCGAATTTGCTAAGAATACTATGCCTAACTCTAACCCTAACCCTAACCCTAACCTTAACCTCAGTAACCCTAACTAAATTCGCACTAACCTATCATTATCTATTAAGGCCTCAGGTCTTAATGCGTTAATTTTCAAATTAATTGAATACAATGGTCAGCAGTCTATATTTAGGCTATTTTAGTTGGTGCACAGTGTTCCTTTTTTAGTGAGATAAGGTCATGGTGCAGCTCTCTCTCTCTCTCTCTCTCTCTCTCTCTCTCTCTCTCTCTCTCTCTCTCTCTCTCTCTCGCTCTCTGCACGCAGGCAAGAACGCACGCGCGCGCGCACACACACACACACACACACACACACACACACACACACACACAGACATGTCGGGTCTGTCTTTTTGAGCGTGGATGTGTTTGAGGCAAAAAGAAAACAAATGCCCTAGGTGGTGACCCATGATCACCCATCCCACATTCGGTTGAGTCATAGACTGTAAAATATAGGGTTGAGTATAAATAGTAGCTGCAGCATTAACCAGTGTACCTAGTTCTGATCTCTTTCACCCCAGATCACCATGCAGCTGCTCTCCTGGACCCTGTGCCTGTGCCTGGCTGCAGCCCTATGTCACGCTGCCCCGTAAGTAGCATGGAAATCCATATAGCCCTCTTCATCAAGGAACATGTGATATATTTTTCTACTTAGGATTCTAGGATTTAAAGGAGCAACCTCACAACATTTGTCTCAGCACGGATTGAATGCAGTCTTTAACCACATTAAACCTGGCATCCCTATTTTCAGCAATTTTTCAAAAAAAACTATTTATTACATTCAATTGTTTTTCAAGCACGAGTTTTTCAATAACGAAAATAGATCTACAAACTCACAACACTACATAAAGTAAAGTATAGCTATTCAATCTATCAATCAATCAATCAGCTTGTACGTAGGTCTATTTATTTGTCATACGACAAATATAGAGCTTAAGAGATTCAAATATTTTGGAGTCTTCTACAATGTTCTACTGCAACATGAAATACATTTCTTTGCCTTTCAGGCACCATGAAGGGCACCACAAAGGGGAAGGTGAGTTGCAACAAAAAAAAGTGTTACTCACTGAGTAACAATGGTCTTACATCAGAATTCCAGTGCTAAGGTTTGTAGGAAGCATCCATGTCATGAAAAACGTTCTCCATAATATTTCCCATCACTGACTGTTTCTGTGTGTTTGTAGATCATCATCCTCATGACGGCGATCATGGACATGATCATGCGGATGTACATCATGATGATCATCACCTTGACCGGTGTCATGACATAGAGATGGAGGCTGTAACTGTGGATAATGAGGGAATCCCATTATTTTTCAAGAGTAAGGCCCCAAACACTGGAAAAAAATATGAATTTTGTGATATTGTACTTATTTGTTTTGAATAGGGCTCAAGTGCTAAACCTCTGCCAGCCCCCTTTCCTTGATTATTTTCACAACGGTTATACTTGGAATATATCATATTGTCTGTGTCTAATACACTTCACTTAGATTGTCTTCTGTTGTGGTATTGCTGTATGAAATTTGCCTTGTTTCCGGCAAGATGAGCATCTCTGGAAGGGTTTCCATGGCAAGGTTGAGGCAGCCAACGAGACCTTCCATGAGCTGGATGAGCATCACCACCTGGGCCACGTGGATGCTGCCATCAGTTTGCCCCACAAGAGCGACGAGGGTGAAGATCACCACACATACTTGTTCCTGGTACAGCGCTTCCATGATAGCTCACCTTGTTCCCCCTTCAGTAATTCCCCTCCGATTATATCATCTGAAACAGCCTGTGATTTGGTTAGGAAGTTATTAGGTTTAATGTCATCTTCTTCTTTAGAGTAAGCCATTAACTAATGTTAACTGATATTCTTTACACACTGGCTGCTACCTGTCTAATGCTATTATGATGTGTCATGTTGGTGCATCTCCTCTGCTCTTGAAGGTAAATTGCAATGGAAAAAATACATTTATTAATTTGGCAAAGTATCATTGATGTCAACAACTTAATCTCTTAATAAATGGAATGTCAAATTTGATATAGGATACAATACAGAGGAGTATTGTGTATTGTCCATATTGTATTTACTTGTTTACTATACTTACTAATATCTACTATTTTACTATCAAACAAGTCATAGTAAATATGCAGTGATAGTGATTCTGATGCCTTGATGCAGCATGACCAGGTGTTCCAATACTGCGGACACGAGCTTCTAAAGGGCTACCCCAAGAACATCTCTGAGGTCTTCCCTGGAATCCCCCATGAGCTAGACGCTGCTGTGGAGTGCCCCAAGCCAGAGTGTGATGAAGACTCTGTCCTCTTCTTCATGGGTTGGTAGCATGCAGTTGTGGAAAAAAGTACTTTACTTAAGTAAAAGTATCAATTCTGCAATGTAGAAATACTCTGTTACAAGAAGAAGTCAATACAAAATGTACTTGAGTAAAAGTGCTAAGGTATGGTGTCAAAATGTACTTAATGTACCAAAAGTAGAAAGTACTCATTATGCAGAATGTTCCATTTCACAAGTTTTCAAATATAAGAAATGTATTTAAATATTTAGAAAATAGCGTCTATTTTCAAATGGCCAAAATGTACCTAGGGTTTTGTTATACTTATCCAAATCTACAAAGTAACTAGTAACTAATGTTTCCAAATAATTGTAGTGGAGTAAAAGTATGATATTTGCCTCTGAGATCTAGTGGAGTAGAAGTAAAAGTATTGGAAATTGGAAATACTTACAAATACCTCAAACTTGTAGGCTGGCTACTTAAGTGCTGTACTTAATTGTTTTCCACCTTATGTGTATAAAGAATGCATGTGAAAATAAAAAAAAAACAGCTTAATACTTAATCTGATGTAGGCTACTTACTGATAAAGTCAGTGCAGCTGGCAAATTAAAACAAGTGTGCTTCTTCTAACATGATCTTCTGTCAATGAAGGTATCCATGTCTGGGACTTCCACCTAGAGACAAAGGAAGTCCATCAGGAGGATTGGAAAGGCCTGCCAAAATGCACCTCAGCTTTCCGCTATCATGACCACTATTACTGCTTCCATGGACACCTGTTCGACAAGTTCGACCCTAAGACCGGCGAGGTGGACAGCAAATACCAGAGCAAAGAGATCCATGACTACTTTGCGGAGTGCCCACATTATGGTAAGTGTTTACAAGAGGATTTCTTTCATGCATGCTTGTGTGTCTGTCGATATATCCTAGTCTTTGTGATTATTAAACGAAAGCAAACCTCAAGCCTCAAGTGCTGCCTATTTTTATGTGCATGTATGCACGCACACACATGTGCGCAACCACGCACGCACGCGCGCACACACACACACACACACACACACACACACACACACACACACACACACACACACACACACACACACACACACACACACCATTTTTGCAGTTTGAACAAAAATAATAATGGATTAAAGTAAAATGATTTGAGGAAATGATTCGAGGCAATGTCTAATTTTACAATTTACAATTTAGGCCTTTAGCAGACGCTTTTAATCCAAAGCTAAGTAACTAATTAAGTACGTTTAATCCAAAGAGACTTACAATAAGCAGGTAATACATCAATAAGCAAGATAATAAGTCAGTACATCAACAACAATGCATAGGAATATCACATAGGTAGACCACGCACAAAACGTTTCTAAAACCTAAAAATGCTATCTAGCTTCATGTATGGTCATTGAGGGAAGGGGAGTGTTACAGTAGCGCTATGGGTTTAGGTGGAGCCTGAAGAGGTGAGTCTGAAGAGGTGAGTCTGAAGAGGTGAGTCTTCCACGGCGGAAGCTAGTAGGGAGTGAGTCTGTAGTTCTAAGTGCGACAGGGAGTTTATTCCACAGTTTGGGGGCCTAATAGCTAACTTTACTGAAATATCTGTGATTAATGTCTATGTACATACTATGCAACATCAACCTAAGAAGCTGGTGCATGTATTCTCCAGGAAATTACACTGACGTTGACCATGTGGAGTTGGAGCGTTGCAGTCGTGTGCACCTGGAAGGCATCGTATCGGACAATGCTGGGAACCTGTACGCCTTCAGAGGTGAGACAAGACCAGACTAGACAGCACAGCAGCCTGTCTAAAAGGTCAAAGTCAACAACTTAACATATTTCTCTATCCAAGCTGTTACATGTTCATCATTATTTGTTAAAGGACAACTCCGCCCTAAATCACTTCTAGGCTCATTTTCCTACTTACATTGATCCAAAATTACTGTCCATGGGGTCTATTAGACACAAATGCCCCCGTTGTCCAGTTTCCCCAGCAGAACGCAGCAGCTCTCATAGCATAGAGTGGAGCCTATAAGCCTATCACTGTTACACTATTTGTTGCGGTCAAAAGTGATTTATTTTTTCATGAATGTGTTACTATTTGTCATTACAAACACGTCCATGCCTTGATTGTCCCACACAAGCCACCAAAATCTCATAAATCATGTTTTGGGGTGAGCATTCGGCACAACTGCCAATCAAAGTGAGTGTACTGGCCAATCACAGGGCATCTTTCCCGGGACTTGGTAAAACACATGAAAGCATAATCTGTTTAGCAGAGTGTGATGGCTTTTTTGGGACAACAATGGCATGGATGTGTTTGTAATGACAACTAGTAACACATTCATGAAAAATAAAATCACTTTTGACCACAACAAATAGTGTAAAAGTGATAGGCTTATAGGCTCCACTCTATGCTATGAGAGCTGCTGGGTTCTGCTGGGGAAACTGGACAACAGGGGCATTTGTGCCTAATAGACCCCATGGACAGTAATTTTGGATCAATATATGTAGGAAAATGAGCCTAGAAGTGATTTAGGGCGGAGTTGTCCTTTAAGGTCGCCTGATCCCACAGATGAGAATCCAGCCTAACTGTAGCTATTATATTGTATGCTCTGAGGTCCACAAGTAAAATCAACTAGTAATCTGCAGAAGAAGCTAGTCTATCTTAACAAAACAGGTTCCCTCTTGTTGAGGTGTGGCAGTTTTACACATTCAAGGCAGGAATCGTTTTTGCTTTGTTAAATGACAACAACAGGATAGTGAGGATACTATATACTTCCTACTACGGTATACTGGCCAGAGGCCATGGTGGTTGTTGATTCCCAGGACTGTGAATTGGGAATCACCAACCTCTGTCACTGTTCCACAAGGGTTGGTCTCGTGCCACAGTGGCTGACAGAGTACTGCACTGACAGAGTACTGCACTATCTATGCAGCCACAGTTTAAATGTACCATCTTTTCACCTATAAGTGTTGTTCATATCATACTCTGCCTATATACAAGACGGACCATTACTGTACGCTGTATGTGTCTCCCAGGCCACCACTATCTACACAAGGACAATCACTCGAAGTTTGAGTCCGATAAAATTGAGCATGCCTTCAAGGAGGTGCACAGTGACGTTGATACTGTATTCTCCTATGACCACCACCTGTACTTGATCAAGGTAATATGAAGCATCCATGGTGTTCACATGCAAATACCCCAAAAGAAAAACGGGAATTTACCTTTTTCGATTAATTAATTCAGAAGTGATTGCAGAGATAATTAATAAGGGTGTGCAGGAATTAATTGAAATTTTGATCTTTGGGGGATTGGATTTACTACAGCATAAAGATAAAAAGCAAGCTTTGTGTGCAGTTTGTGCGTTTGTGCGTGTGTGAGTGTATGTGTTGCCTTATCAAATGCAAATACTTGGCTTGTGCAATGCTTGCTTGCATGTACGCACACACGCACGGACACACGCACGCACGCACACACACACACACACACACACACACACACACACACACACACACACACACACACACACACACACACACACACACACACACACACACACACACAGATGTACTGTTGACACACAAACATTGTTTCCAGGCTAAACTCCAAGTCTGCTCCTCAGGATGATAAGGTGTTTGCCTACACATTTGAGGAGCCCCACACTCTACTGGAGGGTTACCCCAAGGCAGTGAAGGAGTACCTGGGTGTTGAGGGCCATATTGATGCAGCTTTCCACTGCGAGGGTGACCACATCGTTCACATCATCAAAGGTAAATCCATGGTCTAATCCTAAAATTCACAAAGCCTGTTGAGGAGGATAGGAGGAGTAGGAAGTAGGACCAAAGACAGAGCTGCACCCCCTTGCTTACCACCCGAGAGATAATACTTTTTGATAAGCTATATGCAATTAGAAACATCTGAATGGAAAATTATAATACAGAATCACACATCCTTCCTACTTTGTTTCCCTCCTTTCGCTAATTTGACACGTCAGTCATCATCATTTAATTGCTATTCCTTTACGTTATTACGGTATACAATATACAAATACAAAAACCAAGCACTATCCAACAAAAAGTAGTAGACTGTACAAAATGCCATGGCATTCCTTTCTCTATATCAGTGGTTCTCACCCTATGGGTCGGGACCCCCAAGGGGTCCCCAGGTGATTAGCTTAAAGTGCAATATTGTTTTCTCACTCAGAGAGGGGTATCTGCACATTTCTAAAGTGACAATTTAAGGCCAAATTGTCAAATATTAGAGAGAGAAATTGTTGCGAGGCGAACTTGTGAGCATGTAGATCTGTTATTTTCACATTAGAACTGAGTTATACAAAATGTAATGACTCAACTCTTAGTGCTCGTCAGGGTGGGGGGTCCCCAGTTAAAATATGATTATTTTGGGGGTTGTGGCCTGAAAAGGTTGAGAACCACTGCTCTATTATAACCAACATCCAGGGGCCATCACCATGTTGGCATGTTGTCTTGTGGTGGTGGGTTAATGTCAAAATAGATTTTATTTTTGCCACGGACATACAAAATGAGTAATATTACGAGAAACACAAAGAGATAGCCCTGAATGACCATAACAGGTCTGAAACTCTGAGAGTCAGGGGGTCCCTGCAAATTAATTGAGAACCAGTAGTACTAGTGGACTATTAATATGCCAATTTAGTGTTGTTGCGACCGTCAGGTCGCAGTTACTATCAAAACCTCCACAAACTGTGAGTCCGTCCGTCAGTCAGTCAGTCTGTCTGTCACACCTCACACGTCACACTATTGCCCTGCTCATATCTCCGCAACCATTGCCCCGATCCATGCCAAATTTTGCACACACACTCCTTGCCTGCCAAACTACAACCTCCAAGGACCCCTGGAGCTCCAGGGACCCCCAGGTCCCTGGGGGACCCCCAGATGTAAAAAATGACCAAATGTGCAAAAATGACCAAATGACCACCCCAACGGGGCTGCTCACGAGGAATTCCCGGGGACCACCGACTCCTGGTGCTCCAGAACGGATGCCAAAGTGGTGGCGCCCCCAGTGGAGGACCCCCTCCACTGCAGCTCACATAAAATGCCGAACCTCGGGCTAGGAGCGTCCGGGAGAGCCGGGGCCGGTACCTATTCGTCCGCCAAGGCAACGTGGAGACCCCACCCCTCATTTCTCACATGGCCCTCTTCTAGCGCCACCATGAGGCCGATTCTTGCAAAACACATTTTTGGACACTGCTCCTACAGATTTTGCCCTAAAATCACACAAATCGGTACACACTATGTCTACACTCATGTCATCAACATGGATCTGTCCCATATAGTGCCACCATCAGGCCGATTTTTTCAAGCACATTTTTGGACACTGCTCCTACAGATTTTGCCCTAAAATCTCGCAAATCGGTACACAGTATGTCTACACTCATCTCATCAATATGGATGTCCCATATAGCGCCACCATCAGGCAGATTTTTTTAACCACATTTTTGGACACTGCTCCTACACATTTTGCCCTAAAATCACACTGACGGTCGCTTATCTCCCGATTAGGGAGTCTTACTGGTAGTAAATAAGTGTTATATAGGCCATTCTGAGGAAAACCTGTATACTTGACTTGCAGTAATTGGGTGATCAAAATAAGAACATTATAATTGCCACGGACAAGACCAAGTCTTTGCCACTGACACATTTGTCATGACACATTTGTCAGTGTACGGACATAGTGATGACCCCTGCCATCATCACATATCTCTTCCCATACTTTCTTTCTTTGCTCCAGGTAATCACATCTATGACGTGGACATGGCGGCCAGCCTCCGTGCTGCGACAAACGAGCGCCCGCTGGCACTCTTCAAGAAGGTGGACGACGCCATGTGTGGTCCCGACGGCGTGACGGTGGTCCTGGGAAACCACTACTACCACTTTGAAAGCCCCATGGTCATGGTCGCTGCCAGGGCCCTGCCCGAGCAGCACAGGGTTACCCGGGATCTCTTTGGCTGTGACCACTAAACCAATGGTTCTCAAACCTTTTCATGTCAAGGACCCCCAAATTGACACTTACGAGCCGGCGGTCCCCCATTTGTAAAGATATGCATAAGAGAGGATATTTACGGCTCTAGCAGTGATTCTCAACCATTTTACTTTCAAGGACCCGTCAGTTTGTCATGCATTAAGGCTACAGACCCCCATCATGTAATGGTATTTCTATCTATGAGACCCCAATTTACATTGTAAAATCAATGTTAATGTTAATTTACCCATACCCATAAGAGTCCATTTGGTCCCTAACTATCATTTAGCTGGGGAACCCCTGGACCCCATTTTGTGAACCAATGCACTAAACGGTCTCACATTACGAAACACAGGAAGGACCTGCTTTTCTTTTTCTTTATTTTTTTGTTGAGGAAAGATTTTCAAAGAATTACACATTTTGACACATTTTGAAAAATAGGCCAAAACAGGTATGCCAGTCTTAACTCATTAAAACTGGGAAAGCATCTGTGTCATTTTAGATAACTAGAAGCGTCTAGTCGGCGACCTGGCCAACTCGGGAACGATGTAAATAGGGAATGAATGCCCCGCCCTTTAATGCAAACCCCATTATACCTGTTGTCATAGGACCCGTTTTGACCATCTGTTTGCCTGTGTCCATTTATGCCCATATATGGAGATATCTGTTATCTGTCTGTCTGTCAGCGTCCATTTTATGTCCATATATGGAGATCACTGCAGATATAGTTCTGGGTCCATTTTATGCCCATATATGCCCATATATGGAGATATCTGTCTATTTGCGTCCATTTCATGCCCATATATGGAGATCTCTGTATCTGTCTGTCTGTGTCCCTTTATGCCCGTATATGGAGATCTTTGTGATTCTGCGTAAATTTTATGCCCATATATGCCCATTTATGGAGATCTCTGTATCCGTCTGTCTGTGTCCCTTGCATGCCCGTATATGGAGATCTTTGTGATTCTGCGTCCATTTTATGCCCATATATGCTATATATGGAGATATTCAGAGATTTTTTGTTGACTCATGTGGCGTACGTGATGTCAGAGCCTTTTATGAGTGATGTCACAATGAGTCAGCGCTTGCGCCGATTTCCTCCGGAACAGCCTGATGTCAACAATCAGCTCCGCATAAGGATATTCCGAACGTTTCGGGCCGGTTTCGGAAAACCGCGCGTCGGGTCGGGTCGAGGCCCGGCACTGCACTCTGCGCCGCGGCGGGGAACGCGCGTGCCGAATCTGAAGCCGGTGGGACGAACGGTTCTCGAGATACGCGGATTACAGACACACAGACAGACAGACAGACACGCAGAGACTTCTCGCATTTATAGATAGATGATAAATCTTGAAAGTGTGCGAACTACTGATTTAGACATTTTGTAGAATCGGCTTCTGGTCTTAATAATATTATGGTTTAACACCATTTATTTTTATTTTTTTTATATGTGAATTTGTGATATTATCAAACAAATAATATGACATCCTCATTTCCCATAATGAAATGCATGTACATAATTCAGTCTGATCAGTGCAGTAGCAGATAAAACGACAGCCGTAAAAATGAATCCCCAGAGGAGTATATCAAAAGTAGAGGCACGGTCCGGACCCCCTCTGTCCCCCCAGAAAATCTAACCCTGCCTACCTCCAAGTCTTTGTTCATTTGCTGCTTGTTTCATTTTCCTTCTTCTTTGTATACGGTTCTCCATTCTCAGGACTTCATATCTCTGTGATTCTCCTCATAGCTCCTATCAAGTTGTTGTGAATAAAGATTTACAGCAACATGGAACAAACATGCATCTGATTCTGTTTTCAATTGTTTGAGAGGAATTATGTTTAGCTCCAATTAGAGTTTGATGAATCAAACGTACCAGCAGTGAAATGTTCTGCAGAGACAGAGTTCTGGCACAACAATACAATATGACAAGATCATTTTAAAATCAGAGGAACCACTCTCCACAGAATGGGTTTGCCGCTCTGACATCACACTCTGCCTTGATGTCCCTTTTATGCCAATATATGATGTCATCACTAGTCACACTTGCAAAGTAATTATTTCCTTGTCTGTTTTATGCCCCTATATGGAGATCCCTGTCCCGATGTCATCAGCATATCTGGGAATGCCCATATTTGGTAATGCCCATATATGGGCATGTTCTGGCATCACGTTGTTGACTATCATGCAGGGGTCTCCATAAATGGGTAACTGGTCCCATATACATCACTGGCCAGATGGCCAGGGCGAGGTTGCATGTCTTACTGAGAATAATTAATAATATTAATACTGGATGTAATGAAGTAAAAGGTAAAACATATATTATCAAAAAGACATCAGCTTCTTTTGTGAATGGATAGCAAGATATCCCAGGTTATGTTTCTCAGATGTGTTTTTACAGAGCCAGGTTGTGCATATCATCCTTGGAAGAATAAAGCATAGGACAACAGCAGAAGTGAAGCAATAGCATGTTTTTGTCAGTAGAGGACACAGAAGCTCCACTTCATGCACCAGCAAAACTGGGCTGAACACAAAACTCTCTCTTACTCTTCAACCCCCCATGGCAATGGTTTTCAACCTTTTTCACATCAAGGTCCATTATTTATTTGGCATTTGAGCCACAGACCACCATTTGATGAGATGTAGCCTCTTTGTCCACAATTCCATGCTGTTTTGATGTATGGTAGGCTACCAGAGACAAGAGGCAAAAGGTTGATCAAAATAAAAAAATCTTCTACATTCTAAATTCTTTGACTTCTTGTAAATTAACTAAGTAATGCAGATGTTTAACAACCGGATTAATTTTTCACTCTCAAGAGTTAAAGATCTATATGGTTACCAACTCCATCATTTAGGTGGGGACCACCTGGAACCCCCTCAAGGACTACTGGTTGAAAACTACTGCCCCGCCCCCATGGTGAAGTCTGGTGTGTTAGGCACTCTTCTAACCCTGAGACAGCAACAGTTTAGGTTAGATTTCTCTGCAAACTTCGCTAAAGATGATACATTTGGGTGATTAAAAACAAAGACAACATCCAATATTTACTTACCCCTTTCAACGCAATTTTTATATGATGACTGAAAATGAAAAGTTCTGAAAAGGTGACTGTACAGGCTGCAGAATGGAACTGCATGGTAATGGCATCACAAATAAAGGAAGTTTCTAGTTGTACTGTACAGCCTACTGTATTGACTGTGCTCTGCACAACAATAATAATAATATCTCAGATTTTCTAAGTACCCAAAGTCGCTTTACATATGTAATATGTAATCAACGTTATTAGGTGATAAAACGAAAACAAAAAAAGACAAAAGACAAACCGATAAAAAGTTAGGTAAAGGTTGGGGAGACAGCCTAACTAGGCCTCAACTGGGAAATGCTAGACCTGAAGAGGTGTTTTGAGTGTAGTTTGGAAGGTATAGTGAGCGAAGGGGCTTCTGTACTTGGGTAGTGCGTTCCAGAGGGTGGGTTGGCCTTAAATGTAGGTATACATTGCAAATGTCTAGCATTCAAAACCAGATATATTGCATTATATTATATATTATTATATATATCGTTAAATATGGAATTAACTGTATATCGATGATGTACCATAAGTATCCTTGTATTGTATTTGTTCATACGGTAGACTACAGAGCACTCCTGACATCATCATCATCATCATCATCCTTGAGAATGGAAAATATGGGGCTGGGTTGGATTTAGCTGTTCAAACATTGATTTCCGGAATGTATATAAAATGCCAAATTAAAATAGATACTTATTTGAATTTCCAGCGTTTAAAATGATCGAATTGTCCAGAAAAAAAAGGAATGAAAAACAGTAATGATCTACCTACCGGTAGCACAATAACTAGACACATGGTATAATGGCAAACAATAATGGAGATTTCAAACTATCATGTGCATGCTATAGCCTGCTAAACGTATCGTATAGCATCCCTTTTCTGGGCATGCAATGGGTGAACATTCAGTGAAAAGAAAAAAGATGGGGCAAAGAGACTTGGGTATAGGGGAAAATAAGGGGGCCAAGTGTCCTAGGTTATCCCAATCCCCACGTTGGTTAAAGACCACCTAACTCCACTTTAGCTGGATTTCAGAAAAGTGATGATAATATGAGGACACTTTATATCTGACAATGTATAAAGTCACTGTACCAACTTTGATGACACAGTATTGTGTCATCATTTTTTTTTATTGTTCGAAAGTAAATGATAGTTAGGAACCAAATGGACCCTTATTGTGACCTAAGGTCGCAGTTTACCATGAGAAATGTCACAGCTTGTCTCTGTTTGTGTACACGTTTACAGTCTATGGGTTGGTTCCTTTGACACATCACTGTGACATCACCTATGTAAAAGTCCATATATGGGTATTCTCCAGAATCCTGAGGCGTCTTACTAGTGGGTATGTAACTTGTGTGTACAAACTTGAGTGTACAAATGGAACCAAATGGACTTTGTACACTCTCTGAGTTAAATTAACATTGATTTTACAATATAGATTGGGGTCTCAGAGATAGAATTGCCATTAAATGGGGGTCTGTAGCCCAATGCATGTCAAAATGGTTGGGAATCAATAGCCGTAAACATCTTCTCATACAGGTACTGTATATGTGGGTCCCTGGTATATCTTTTCAAATGGGCGTCCGCAGGCTAATAAGTGTCAATTTGCAGTGCTTGACATGAAAACGTTTTAGAACCACTGCTCTAGGTGTAAAAATAAAACTAAAGAAAAAGAAAAGTGGCTTTTCACAACATGCTAAAAGTTGGAGGGCCTATAATGTAGCTCATAGTGGGGTTTTCACCCACTGTCCTTGATGACCCTGTGTGCATCATGCAGTTGTGGTGCTGAGGCAATGGGCTGACGTCAGCCTCATCATCAGGGGCCTGTCTCTCTGATAACCGCATGCTTCATTAGATCACACGGTCCCTCACTTTACCCCCCAACCACCACCACCACCCGGCCCGCTGCAGAGACAATAGAGAGAGAGAGAACAACCCAGTCCCTTCAGCAAGCCTGACATGATGCCACAGCCTCCGTTTTACACCTCGCAACACACTCCCAGTGGTTCTGAAATGTTTTTGTGCCAAGGACACCCTGCAAAGTTTGACGTCATTTACACAGCCTACCTGGTTCCCCCCCCCCCCCCCATTCTGAATATGAAGAAGCAACTGATGGTGAGAAAACACTACAGAAACAGTCTGTATCAAGTGACTGATCATAAACCATACAGTGCCAGCTCCACGACAATATCGCGGAGACCGTTTGATTATTTTTGGACCACAATGCTTATATGAGACAATGTTAAGATGACTCAATGTTATTCTCCATAGAGAAATTACTTCCGCAAACCGGGGGTCGGGGGATGTGCGAGTGACGTCATGACTTAGTAACTCTTGTTACAGCCCCAGCCTAGGGGAACTGAGGTGCAACATGAACATGTGTGACCCCTCTCTCTGAACCTCCCAAGGAACCACCAGCAAGCAGGACTTCAGCCATATGATGGGGTTTTTATTATTTTCTTTCAGGGTGGGGTTAAGTGTTCAGAAAACAAACCAAAACAACTAAACAATGTAACCCTAACTTAACTAACCAAAATGAATGAACCAAAAATACAATACTTAACCTAGCTCCTAATCAACAAAACATATGGCAACGGAACTCCAAAAGAATAAACGCCCACCCAACCCCTGGCTGTTACTTTAAATCATCTTTAGGACTTCAGAGACAATAACTGAGATGCATCATGTTTGCTGGCAGTGCAGATGGGAGTGAAAAGAGGAGCCCGCAAGAGCTTGTAACCACAAGCTTCATATACACTTCCTGGTAGGCTGCAGCCAATCGTCTCCTCGGCGTCACCTAGACTCAATCATCCACTTCACTTATTCAATCAGTCACTCAGGTCACTCACTCACACACCTCTCACTGCACAGGAGCACCTCACTCTAGGTGAAAGAGGGTTATGCCTAACAAATACACATGGCCAAATTAAGCGCAAAACCTCCTATCTGAAAAAATTACTTTGTTGGGAAAATGAAAAAGAAAATGTGTGTTTAACATCAAAACATATCTACAATTTCTAGTCACATGACATTTTTGGCAAAATGAGGGGCAGAACGATGTTGCAGACAGACTGACCATGTGCAGCATAGCCTGTTGTCCTCATTTCAAGTTAAAGTTAAATCCAAAAATCATGAAATTTGCAGATAGGAGGTGTTGCGTTTTGGTCATCGTATAATGACCTACATGAAGACCCTCTGGGTCGAAACAACTCTATTGATAGGTCTAAGTATTTGGCCGCGTACCACCATCTGAATAACTATTTTGTGCCAGAAACCTCCAGGATCAGAAAAAATGCAAAAGTAAAGTAAAGGTCCGGTAGGCTTATTCAAAATTGACTTGATTAAAAGTATAAAGCTATTGGCATCAAAACATATTTAAAGTACCAAAAGTAAAAGTAGCCTACTTATAGAATGTCCTATATGTCACAAGTTTTCAAAATGTATATAAATCTTTTGAAAATAGCAGATCTACAAGCTCACAACATGAGCATTTTAAAATACTTGTAGTGGAGTAAACATACAATATTTGCCTCTCAGGAGTAAAGTATAGGGAATTGGAAATACCTTAGCAAAGTATAAGAAATAACTTTGTAGTCGTGTAGGTAAGTTACTTTTCACCAATGCATAACAAATAACATGTAGCCTGCAACCATCTCCTTTGCAATTATTCTATTTATTACGTTTTTGATTCCCTAATAATCGAGAAGTGAGTTTGTTGTTCTTATGTTGTTTATTCATCGATGAATTGACACAAACATTTTTATAATCAGCTAACAATTAGTCTCATAAACACTTACACTATGCCCCATTTTGTACTTAGCTGTACAATGGAGTTGCACACACATTTGTTTGTAATTGATTAAATAGATTAGTTTGATTAACTATAGCTCCCCTACTCACACAACACATCATCTCAATTTAAACAGTATAAAGTCCCACCTGTGGACAATTCCTCTGACAAGTAAGAGAGGTTCATTATTGAGGCCTAGCATTTATTTTTCAAAGGCAAATGTCCTTATTTAGTTTTTACAATAATTCCAATCAATGAGACTAACAACGTTCAATTTAACACATTTTCAATTTATTATTATTATTTTTTTTAGCTTCTAATTATGTTGAAATCCACGTCGGCCAAAAGAGAGATCGCTGACTAATCCACCACTGGCTCTGCTGCACTGCAGGCTGACTCTTTGCTTGGGTAAATTAACCCTCTCAGTCATTCTCCTATCCAGCCCCCTGGTGTAAGAGCCATCCCCGAGGCAGTGGTGGGCCTCTTGTCCCTATGCTGTGTTAACTAGATAATGAGACAGGCCCCAAGACTGCTGGCCAGAGAATAGAGACCCCCTGCCCCTTGCCCCCCGGCGACAGTGTTGTTCCAACGCCCTCTGCTTCTCTTTTCTTTCATCTCTGTCTTTCTGTCTCTCTCTGCCTGTCTTTCTGACTCTTCTCCATCTTTTCTCTGTCCTGTCATGAGTCCCGCCTCCTGTGCTTCCCTGTATCCGAAATGTTAAGAGTCGAGCAGCTGTACTGTTTTACCTCTGTTTTGACAAACGACCCATGCAGTCCCTTGGATTGTGTAACAAAATGTCCCATGCACTAAGGTTGTGATCTTGCGTCAGAACTCAGAACCACTACCCCCACCAACAACAAACACACACAGAGTTGCATATATAAAGTATTACGCACGCATGCATGCATGCATGCATGCACGCACGCACACACACACACACACACACACACACACACACACACACACACACACACACACACACACACACACACACACACACACACACACACACACACACACACACCAACTGCCCTTTTGACTGTCCCGCCCCCCTTTCTTTCACTGTCCAGTCTGCTGGACAAATACTCGTTGGACCGTGCGTGGTTGGTGCTATGTACAGTGTGTGTGAGTGTGTGTGTGTGTGTGTGTGTGTGCGCGCGTGTGCGCCCATGTGCGCGCGCGTGTGTGTGTGTGTGTGTGTGTGTGTGTGTGTGTGTGTGTGTGCGTGCGTGTGTGAGTGAGTGAGTGTGAGACTAGCTGTCTCTTTCCTGTTTGTGATGTTTAATTAACAGGACTGGGAGGTTTGAGAGACATCTGCTCTCAGCCTGCCGCTCTGGGTAGCTTGACCCCAGTGTGTGTGTGTGTGTGTGTGTGTGTGTGTGTGTGTGTGTGTGTGTGTGTGTGTGTGTGTGTGTGTGTGTGTGTGTGTGTGTGTGTGTGTGTGTGTGTGTGTTCATGGAGAGTGGCCAAGACCGTGCCAGATAAACGGTGGATCCCGGGGCCAGATGGTGCCAGCTAGCGTCCCCTCTGTAGGCACGCTTGTGACCGCTAAAAATATACCCGTCGGATGCAACCCCTGTGCCCTACATCAAACTGTCGGAGAGAGCGGAGAACCAGCCTGGTTAACATGCACGAAAAGGCGCACACACACACACATGCTCGCGTGCACGAGCATTGCGGCCTGAGAAATGCCATGATTTGAAAAAAACGTTAATGTTCACATACAGGATTCTTAGTGTTGCAAATTACTTTTGATGGAAAGTTTGGTCTACTTCTGTCATATGTACTTAGACCTTCAGCTCCGTTGCAGCAAGCCAGTCCTGTGTGTCATCGTCGAGTTCAGTGGTTCTCAAACTTTTTGGGCTGCAGTACCCCTGAAGCCGACTACAGCATTTTGAAAAAATGACATCAATAGTCCAGTTCTCATGCCAATATGTTCAACACAAAATAACATGATGGCAAATAAACATTGCTTTCTATTCAATAACAGTAGTACAGGTCAAGGTATTGATGTAATTTGGTTTAACAATCTACAGATGAGCAAGTTCACACAAAGTCTGTCAATGATTTATCATTGACCATAACACTAAAATACATTTTCCCATTTTCTAGTTTTTTTTCACGTACCCTGATGGAAATAGAAATAATATTCCATATGGATAAACAGTTTCCCCCAACCATAATAAAATACTCCACACAAGAAATGATGAATGTCCACACCAGCGTAATTCCGTTTTTTGATAAGTTGTATTGAAAATATAGTCAGAGTTTAAATTGTACTGTACAAGTACAGTAGAGCATTTTCACCCATAGCTTCTCCGTGTACAAAGCATAATGATTTCACAGATATATGGAGTTACAGAATACATTAGTCACATTCTGATTGGACAATTAAGCATAACAAGGTATCAGGAGATGGTGTTGTGACTGAGTCTAAATTGTACTCAGAAGCAAGGACGTAGAATGTTTTCTTTTGCTTTATCAAAGTGTCCTGGGCATTGTGACCTGCAGCGGACAGATCTTTATCAAAGTGTCCTGGGCATTGTGACCTGCAGCGGACAGATCTTTATCAAAGGGTCCTGGGCATTGTGACCTGCAGAGGACAGATCTTTATCAAAGGGTCCTGGGCATTGTGACCTGCAGCGGACAGATCTTTATCAAAGTGTCCTGGGCATTGTGACCTGCAGCGGACAGATCTTTATCAAAGTGTCCTGGGCATTGTGACCTGCAGCGGACAGATCTTTATCAAAGTGTCCTGGGCATTGTGACCTGCAGAGGACAGATCTTTATCAAAGTGTCCTGGGCATTGTGACCTGCAGAGGACAGATCTTTATCAAAGGGTCCTGGGCATTGTGACCTGCAGCGGACAGATCTTTATCAAAGTGTCCTGGGCATTGTGACCTGCAGCGGACAGATCTTTATCAAAGTGTCCTGGGCATTGTGACCTGCAGCGGACAGATCTTTATCAAAGTGTCCTGGGCATTGTGACCTGCAGCGGACAGATCTTTATCAAAGGGTCCTGGGCATTGTGACCTGCAGCGGACAGATCTTTATCAAAGTGTCCTGGGCATTGTGACCTGCAGCGGACAGATCTTTATCAAAGTGTCCTGGGCATTGTGACCTGCAGCGGACAGATCTTTATCAAAGTGTCCTGGGCATTGTGACCTGCAGCGGACAGATCTTTATCAAAGTGTCCTGGGCATTGTGACCTGCAGCGGACAGATCTCCTTGCGAGGATTACTGTAGTTATTTGTCCCTGGTACATTATGGCATTGACGCAGGGCTCGAGACTAAGGGACTCCCGAAGTCCCGGGGACCTAAAAATATGTATTTGGGACGCAAATTAATCTCCTCTGGGACGCAATCGGGACGTAGATGATTTTTTGCACTGAACGTGCGCTTATCACCGTCGCTACATAAACGGTGCGCAGCTCATCTCATTACAGTTCATCTGAACAAAAACAACGATGCGAGCCGTGAAGCAGACTGCATGCCATGCAAAGAGACCGTGGTTATACTTATTCCATACGGCGGTGTTGTGCGTGAGCCATTATGATCTAAAAGCCCTCCAAGCCCCGAGGAGGATGTGACGAGTTGTAGGCTTGTAGATTAGCGAGGTTCAACGCGCAACACCTTCGTACGGACAAAGTACAAACCCAGTTTTACCGTAATTCCTCCAACAGTCGTGCATAGTTCTTTACCAGGCTAGCAATTTTAGAAGCCACAAATGATATTGATGACAGTATAAACACAGAAAGGATTGCCAAGCCAATTTCACCAGCATATTAATAACAATAATAATGATATTAATAATAGTTAAATAATAATAATAAATATTATAACAATAATATGTTAATTCATGAATTTATATTCTTTTTTTTTTTATATAATTTTTGGGGACGGATTATATTCATTTGGGGACGGTTAAATTTGAAGTTTGGGACGGTCCTGGGACGTTGGTGAAAAAAGTTAGTCTGGAGCCCTGCATTGACGTTTAACACTGAAAATGATATCTATACCGTGTTAAACATTTTAATCTTAACATACCCCCTGCAGTATCCCTGCGTATCCATAGGGGTACACGTACCTCCATTTGAGAAATACTGGTCTAGGTCAATCAAGCAACGATCACCATTCGGCGGTCTGTATTTGGGTCAGCTGGTCATCACTTGTTCCACAGTATGTAATGGATCCCCACATTCACAGTGTCTGTGAGACCCCACTTCTGCATTGCTGAACGGAGACGTCCCACACCTGTCCTCAGGTGATTTAGGGCTGTCCACTCCTTACTGGGGAGGTGCTGGCAAGGAGCGTCTGTGGGATCCTCCATGTAGTGGTGAAGCCTGGATGGTACCTCCATCTTGCCATCAGCCAGGAAGCCTTGGAGGTGTCAGCTGGTGTTGTGCGGAGCAGTTCTTGGTCCAGTTTCTTGACATGGGGGCTACGGCTCCAGACAGGGCAACAGTACTCAGCGGCGGAGGACACCAGAGCCATGGTGCAGATCAACATGTCTTTGTGGTGGCTCCCCACATAGCTCCCCACGCTAGACGGCAGTATCAGTGCACCACGGGCGGTGGTCTTTCCCATGACACTATCCAGTTGTTGTTTAACTGACAGAATTCTGTCAAGCTTCACCCCAAGATATGTCAGGGAGGGCTGGAACTGCAGCTGGGCATCATCAACCATTATGTTGATTTTGCAGGTTGCTTCCTTGTTGCAGAGGTCGAACAATATATTGATTCTGTCTTATCAACACTGAGCTTGAGGTGCCAGTTCTTCAGATATGAAGATAGGATGCGGGTACGTTGTAGATGTAGATGTTGAACAGCATTGGTGCCAGCCCTCTCTGGAGATTGTCCAGCAACTGACCAGGTCATATCTTTGCGGACAAATGTGGCAATGCCACGATGTTTCAGATTCAGATTCAGATTCAGATTCCTTTATTTACCATTGTGTATCACACATAGGAATTTGCTTTGGTAACATACCAGTGTGCATTCAATATTTTTTTCACAGATAACATGAAAAACAACAAACACAAAACAACACCGTGCAGAAATAAATAATAAATAATATAAATAAAGTGCAGTAGTGTTCAATAGTGCAACATATTGCTGATGTCCCTAAGGGGCAAGGGAAAAAGGGAAACCAGCGTCATCCAGCAGCCTGGCAGCTGAGGGGAAAAAACTGTTTTTGTGGCGCTCTGTCTTGGCCCCTAGGTGCCGCATCCTTCTCCCAGAGGGGAGCAGGGTGAGGAGGCCGTGACCAGGGTGGGAGGGGTCGGCCATGATCTTTCTTGCCCTCCTCAGCGCCCTGGAGTCGTGCAGGGACTTGAGGGAGGGCAGGGGACGGCCAATCACCCTCTCTGCAGAGCGTATCACCCGCTGCAGCTTGACCAGGTCTTTTGCGCATGCAGCGGGGAACCAAGTGATGATAGAGTGAGTGAGGATGGACTCTATGATGGCCGTGTAGAACTGCGTCATCATGGCCCTCGACAGTCTGTATTTACGCAGCTGCCGAAGAAAGTACATCCTTTGCTGGGCCTTTCTCAGGAGGGCAGTGATATTGAGTTCCCACTTCAGGTCCCTGGAGATGATCATCCCCAGGAACTTGCAGGACTCAACATAGTCCACCTGAGTGCCACCCAGCATGATGGGAAGGGGCGGGGCTGGGTCCTTCCGGAAGTCCACCACCATCTCCACTGTCTTAAGGGCATTTAGCTCCAGGTTGTTAATTTCACACCAGCTTCGCAGCCGCTCGATCTCCCCCCTGTAGGCCGACTCGTCCCCCTTGGAGATGAGGCCCACCAAGGTGGTGTCGTCAGCAAACTTGAGGAGCTTGACCGACGGGTGGAGGGAAACACAGCTGTTGGTGTACAGGGAAAACAGTAGTGGGGACAGGACACAGCCCTGCGGGGAACCGGTGCTGGTGGACCTGGAGCTGGAAATGTTCTTCCCCAGCTTCACCCGCTGCGACCTGTTGGTTAAAAAGTCCGTAATCCACTTGCGAGTGGAGGCAGGCACTTGCAGCAGGGACAGCTGGTGCTCCAGGATGGATGGTAGGATGGTGTTGAAGGCCGAACTGAAGTCGACGAACAGGATCCTGGCATAGCTGCCGGTAGTGTCCAGATGTTTTAGAGTGTGGTACAGAGCCATGTTCACGGCGTCCTCCGTGGATCTATTCGCTCTGTACGCGAACTGCAGCGGGTCCAGCACAGGATCAGTAATGCCCTTCAGATGGGCCAGGACAAGGCGCTCCAGGACCTTCATGACCACAGAGGTCAGGGCGACGGGTCTATAGTCATTTAGGCCTGTGACCTTGGCCTTCTTGGGGACGGGAATGATGGTCGAGGCCTTGAAGCATGCTGGTACCTGACCGAGCTCCAGCGAGGTGTTAAAGATGTTGGTGAACACCGGGGCGAGCTGGTCAGCACAGTGCTTCAGGACGGAGGGGGAGACAGAATCCGGGCCGGACGCCTTCCGGGGGTTCTGGCTCCTGAACAGCAGCTTAACCTCTCTCTCTGTGACAGTGAGAGGTGGTGGGGTTGGGGGGGAGAAGAGTGGTTGTGTCCGGGGGGGGTGGAGGGGGAGGGCAGGGGGGAAACTCTCCCTCTCAAAGCGGCAGTAAAACTCATTGAGCTCGTTGGCGAGAGGGAGGTTGTCAGACGCCTGTGGGGACCTGGACTTATAGTTGGTGATGGTTTTAAGTCCTTTCCAGACAGAGGAGGAGTTCCCCTCAGAGAGCTGCTGCCGCAGTTTCTCCGAGAAGCGGTGTTTCGCCTCCCTCACCGCTTTAGCAAACTCGTACTTGGCTCGCCTGAACAAGGCCACGTCGCCGCTACGCCTGGCCACCTCCTTCTCCGACCGCAGCCTCCTGAGATGGGCTGAAAACCAGGGCTTGTCGTTGTTGTAGATCTTCCTGTAGCGGAGGGGGACACACACCTCCTCGCCGAGGCTGATGAATGATGTCACAGTGTCCGTGTATTCATCCAGGTTGTTTCCAGCCTCAGGCTCCGCCCACTCAACAAAGTCCTGGTCACAGCCCGCACTCTCCAGCCAGGCACAGAGTCGCTCACTTGCCTCACTGGACCACACTCTGAAACTCCGTACTACAGGTTTTGATATTTTTAATCTCTGCCTGTAGCGAGGGATCAGATGGATGAGATGGTGATCACCCCTGCCCAGAGCAGCACGTTGGACAGAATGGTATGCCTGCGGGATGGTACAGTAGCAGTGATCAAGAATGTTCTCACCCCTAGTAGCACATGTGACTTGCTGTCTGTATTTAGGGAGAGCCCGACTCAGATGAGCCTGGTTGAAGTCCCCAAGCACCACAGCAAAACTGTCCGGGTATTTACGTTCCGCCCCCGTCAGCTGTTCTGCTAGTGTATCCACTGCTGCGGTGACGTCAGCATCCGGAGGAATGTAAACACACACGAGGAGGAACGCGTTAAACTCACGGGGAGAATAGAATGGGCGACAGAGGATGAAAAGCATTTCAATTGCAGGAGAACAGTGTTGTTGCAACACTGTCACATCAGAGCACCAGCGGTTGTTCACAAAGAACATTAATCCTCCTCCACTTGACTTCCCAGCCGCAGCGAAGTCTCTGTCACAGCGAAACGCTGTTTATTGGCGATGTGACCGTCCAGAATGTTCCGGCCTCAGAATGTTCTTGTTTTCCACGTGACCCTGCAGGGTAATCAGTGTCACATTGTTTTAGCTGGTTATTCGCTCAAGGATGTTGATCTTGGCAATGGTGAGACCTTTGACGTTGAGATGGAGAAGTGGTCTGTGGACGCTGTGAAGACATTTGTTTCGCTTGAAGGGCGTGCAACCTTACAACTACTGTACTCTTCAGCTAATTGCAGGGGAGGCCATGTGGAGGCTGTCTTCTTCTCCCCTGAAACGTTTGGTAAAAGCAATTGATTGACATGGTCTGGTAAAAGCATTTTATTTGGACAAGACATTGCAGATTATTCTATAATAAAGACCCAGAGGTTAGGACAGTCCCCTCCAGACGCTGAGTCCTAATCCTCCATCTTCCATCTCTGCCGCTGAATGGCTTGTGTGGTGACTAATTGGTTTTCAAAAAAAGGAAAAATATTTAATGTAAAAAAGAAAAAAAATACATTAACTCAGATGCCCACAAAGATGAAGTTTGGGAACTAAGCTGGATAAAATGTCTTCACTTCAATAGGCTGCCATAGAAATGTTACAGTACGTTACAGTACTTTAACATTTTCCATGCCCTTTCCACTTCTGCCAGTGGCTCAGGAGTTTGAGTGGCTGTCTGGGAATCTAAAGGTTCCTGGGTTCAATCCCCACTTCCTCCTCGCATTGTGTCAAAGTGTCACTCAGCAAGACACTGAGCTCCTAATTGCTGCCGATGAGCACATTAAGCAGCCATGTTTGCCTCTATCGTCAGCGAGTGAATGGGTGAATAGGGCTATAATAAAGACCACTATAAAGGCACTATAAAAATGTAGTCCATCCACCATCTCTGCCTCTCCCTTGCCTTCCTCCACCGCTTTCTCACCTTGTGCTTATCCCTCTCTGTGTCTATCTTTTTGTCCCTTTACTTTGTTAACTGGTGTCTCCCATGCAGGGCTCTATCTTTGGCTCACACCTTTTTCCTCCCTACGCCAAATCTCTTTGCTAGACAATCTAGGGGCAGGGTATGCATATATCTCTGCTGTTGGGCCGAAACCTCCCAACTCCAAAATGTTAATTTTCTGGAAAATGAGCTCAAGTGGAGTTAGGAGGTTTTGACCGAAGGGCTACTACTTTTCATTGGTTCAATATTATTTTGACCAACACACAGATGTAAAGGGTGTTCAATAGCACATATTTATAAAAAAAAAAAAAAAAAAAGAGAGGGCCAATCGGGTGGAGGTTTGGCAGAAAGTGTGGAGATTTTGTCCCAAGCACTTTTTACTACTTTCCATTGGTTCAATATTATTTTAACAAACACTCAAATGTAAAGGGTGTTCAATAGCCTTGAAAAAAAAAAAAATATATATATATATATATATATATATATATATATATATATATATATCAAAAACCTCAAAAATTCAGTTAAGAGGTTTTGGCCAGACAGTGACGATATGTATTTTGGGGCTTTTCTGCTTATATTTTCAGTGAATGTTCAATAGTTTTCACAGCATGCACTTCATGCCTATCATGACATGCCCGCAATATAGGGATGCCAGGGTCCATGAGGTGTATCCACTAAAACCCCTATATACTTAATTGTGCAATTAATAGTGAAAATAGCCATCTGCAAGCTCACAACACATCGAGATGTAACGTGTCCTACATTTTGAAATTTCTCGCCTATAACAATGACATGCCCAAAATCGGCCTGCAGCCATCATGCCTGCCTCGCAACTACCTTACTCAACCTATACTTCCATATTCCTCTCGGTCCGTCCTCGTCCAACCTTCCTCTGCAGTCTGCAGTACAGAGTAGCTGGCATTGTGCCTGGAACTTGCTGCTAGTATTGCTGCCTGCTGTCAGCCACTTGCCACCGGCGTAGCTACCCCCTTCACTTGAGTAAAAGTACAAAAGTATACTCAAAAGTATGCTAAAAAAAAAAGTACTCATTAAGCAGAATGTCCCATTTTATGTTTTCAAATGTATCAAAATATTTTGAAAATAGCTGATCTACAAGCTCAGAATGCGTCGCATGAGCTTGTAGATTAGCTATTTTCAAATGGCCAAAATATGTAGGGCTGAAGTGGTTATGTTTTGTAATAGTAATCTAAATCTACAAAGTAACTAGTAACTAAAGTTTTCAAATAATTGTAGTCTAGTAAAAGTACAATATTTGCTTCTGAGATATAGTGGAGTAGAAGTAAAAGTATTGGAAAATTAAAAAAATAATACAAATACAAATACTTAATAAAAATGTTCTTAAGTACGGTACTTAAGTAAATGTACTTATTTACTTTACACCACTGCTCTCTCCTCCACCCTGCCATGTGCTCTCCTCTCCACCACCTCCCCTGTGCAGTCCCATGTCGTGGGGGTTGTGTTGAGCTGTCAGCCCCTGGCTGGGCTCTGCCAAGCGGCACGTCCGGGCCAGAGGGCCAGCAGGGGCAAACGGTCAGGGCATGCGTCGTGGGCACGGCCGGGATCCCACCGCCGAGCGGCGGACCCCCACGACAGATTGAGCCTCCAGCTGGTCCCGGCACGGGGCCCGCCACGGCCCCACGCTGAGGCCGCACATGCCACAAAAATGCACGCACAAACACGCGTGTGCACAGACGCAAACACGTGCAATGTGTGTAGGCACACACACAGCCAGAGTCACATACACACGCATGCAAAACAACCAATTTGAAACTGTGTACAAATAAGCATGCGCACATGCACACACACGAGCACCCACAGATCATACATGGTGTAGACATTTACTTGGCAACACTTAAATGTTTGAAGCCCCGACGGGGCAATGACACAATGCGTATCTTTTTTTATACTCTAACTATTTGACGAGACATTTCATGTGTTTATCAGATTTAGACTATTTCATCACAGCATTTTAAAAGTTGTTGAAAAGCTGCATTGTCGTTTCCTCAGCTCGCCCTTGTTAACGATCCCAAACTGTTTGTTTATCATAATGCGTTGCTATAGTCCTCGCTCGTTAGGCCACCATTCTCTACCTGGAGCTTCTTCTCAGGGACGTGCTGGCCATTGGGAAAAGCGTGACAACTCCCAAACGGCCGGTTCATTCCCGGCCGGTCCAGGCCGGCCATTAGGAAAAAAGAATTTGGGGGGCTGTGCGGCCAACAAAGTAAATCGTCAGTGTCGGGCAGAAACCTTGTATCTCCAAGTTTCAAATGTATACGTTTTTCGCAAAGCAAAGCCCTGCTTCATCATACAAGGCCGTTGCACAAAAGTAGTGAAAACAGCAGATCTACAAGCACACAACGCCTCGCGGTGCGAGGCGTTGTGTGCTTGTAGATCGGCTGTTTTCACTAGTTTAGTTCATTTTTAAATGATAAATACAAAACAAACGGTTTTGGACATATATGGTTTCCACCCGACAACGACGAAATATATTTAAAAAAGAAAAGAAAAAAATGAGGGCCTCTCCAACTCTTTTTCCCGGGCTGAACCAGGGGCCCAGCACGTCCCTGCTTCTTCCTATTTAAATTCAATTCCCAGTATGACCTTATTACTGTAACTGCACCCCATCTCCCTCTCTTTCTCTCACGTGTTCTCTTCCATTCTCTCGTCCACCCACACCACAGCCAGGTTAAATTCCCAGTCCAACTTCGTTAGCTACACTAGCAAAGAGCTGTTTCCTTCCTGCCGTCCTCTGCGCCGGGCGGGTTCCCCCAGGGCCACCGGAGCACGGGCTGCTGCTGGGGGCCCCCAGGGGCCACGGCAGCCAGGCGGTGCACTGTCGGTCCACGGTCTGTTCTCCAGTTGTGACAGGGAACTGGCCTTATGATGACAATTAGAGGCGGTTAGACACACAGATGAGCATGGTCAGGGACGTGCTGGGCCCCTGATTCAGCCCGGGAAAAAGAGTTGGAGAGGCCCTCATTTTATTTTTGAGTTATATTTCGTCGTTGTCGGGTGGAAACCTTGTATGTCCAAAACCGTTTGTTTTGTATTTATCATTTAAAAAATGATTTAAACTAGTGAAAACAGCCGATCTACAAGCACACAACGCCTCGCACCGCGAGGCGTTGTGTGCTTGTAGATCTGCTGTTTTCACTACTTTTGTGCAACGGCCTTGTATGATGAAGCAGGGCTTTGCTTTGCGAAAAAATGTATAAATTTGAAACTTGGAGATACAAGGTTTCTGACCGACAGTGACGATTTACTTTGTTGGCCGCACAGCTCCCAAAATGGAATGAAGGCCGACATTTTATTTTTAATTTTTTCCTAATGGCCGGCCTGGACCGGCCGGGAATGAAACGGCCGTTCGGGAGTTGTCCCGCTTTTCCCAATGGCCAGCACGTCCCTGAGCATGGTGAATGGGAGGAGGAGGACGAGAAGAAGAGAGAGAGAGAGACAGAGAGGAGGAGGAGAGACGTGCATGGAGGGAGGGAGAGAGGGAGGAGAGGGGCAGGTGGTGAAAAAAGCAGGACGCAATTAGCAAACATGGAGAAAATACCCACTAATGAGGATGGGTTACGCTCAAGGGGACCCAGTGGAGGGGAGGAGTGAGGGAGAGGGGGGGGGAGTAGGGGTTACCGCTGTTACTCAGGAGGGCGGGGAGAGAGCATGAGTCACTTTGTGACAACAGCACAGGTGTGTGGGCTCACAAGGATGAGGAAACTTTACGGAGGGACAGATACCGGGCATCAGAAATCTAGTTGACAAGTTGTACTCGACTCTTTTCCTTCACATTACAGTCATGTGGTTACAGTAACTAGGCCTACACTACAGTCCTAACTATTCATTTTTGGTTTTAGCCGATGTGTCATATGAACCTATAGGTCCCTTTAGCTTAGGACATCTGGGAGTGGTCTGGTTGGTTGTATCCTCAGAGTTAGAACAAAACACGATGAAGGACGACACCACATGTTGCCGCATGGAAAACAACCATAGTCAATATAGTCTCAAAGCTACTAGCAGCAACAGCCTGCAAAGCGTCTTTCCAAGAACAATAAGGCACATGAACGAACTGTCAAAAACAAGAAGAAGGAATCAGTTTTATGTACCTGTACAAAAGACGTAACAATAAAGTACAACCTTGAACCTTGATTTTGAACCTTGAAGGAGAATTTTGTTATCATGAGCCACAGACCTGGAATAATCTCGGTGATATCAAACAATCCCCAACTTCAATTAAGTTGAAGTTACAACATATTTATTTTACTCTGCCTTCTCTACCCAGTAATGACTAAAAAAGACTACGGGCCATATTTGTCCATTCGTCCTAAACTACTTTTTTTTTTTTTACTATTTTAAAAAACATTTTTAAATAGTGGGAAAAAAAAGTTTTTCAAAATAATAAAAAAAGGCAAAGTGTGGGGATAAGGGTTAAGGCATGGACAAAATAATCCTAGGTCTTGCTTGGCCTAAAACCTTGAACATATTCCATTGTAATAGTTTTTGTGGTACTTAAATTGTTTTATCATTTGTTAAATCGAAAGATATAGGAGTAAGAATTCATGATCATCACAGTCAGAGAGACCGATATGATTCAGATATCTTTGGAATATTTCTGCATACTTCCTGCATGAACGGACAAGAATTGTGGTCAGAGGCTCAAGACATAGTCCATTCAGTATATTCCTCTGTCGTAGGCCTCTTTAATAGGTCTTCAGTGGTAGAAATTAGCAAACATAATTTTTGTCTCAATCTAAAATCTTCATCACTCAACATTTGGTATTAAACACATTGTTGGGGCCATCAACTGTTCTATAGTTGTAACTTGTAAGCAACAGAGGACATGTGACAGCACAAACCTTTTGCCTACTTTCATCTAAAGTGCCGTGCATTGCTGTGTTCTTTTATCTTTTACATTTTGTATTTCTGTTCTGCTGTACTGTTGCACTTCATAATGTGCTTCACCTTCAATGAAATGACCAAAATAGGAACACCAGGGTTAATATGGTTAAGAAAGTTAAATAAGTCTTGTTAGACTTATAATAATACTTTAGATTTCCATAAGGCACATCATAACAACTCCTAAATGCACAATTTAATTTAGATTAGAGCCAATTCCACAATCTTCGAATGCCACATAGACCTTGAATGCTACGGGCCCCGAAAGTGGTGCAAAGGATGTTGCCATCGTTCACCATTTCCGTTCAGTAAAATATCTTTAAAATATCTTTAAAATATGACCAAAACATTGTAATCGGTGGTTTAAAATCTGGCATCTGTAAGTGTTATCGATTGACTCCAACTTCAAGTATCAACAATTTAGAAAGTGAATCCAAAGGTGAGTGCGTTCAGCATCTAACATTGCCAAGCAGTTAATCTCCAGTGTCTGCGTCTAGTCTGACCTGCTTGGCTGTGTCTGAGGGTTAACCATTAGATTTTGAGCTGCTATCCCACGGCCAACACGCATACATACCCCATCCTCTTCCCATGACCTACATCCTCTGGGCTTTTATTGTGGCATGTTCATGGACTGCGCATCACAACGCATTGCTCTTTTGTCTAAATTCCAACAAGGCAGGGGGATAAGACACAGCTAACACAGAAGAGCTATAGCCGGCTAAACAACAATAACAATAACAACAACAACAACAACAATAACAATAACTACACAGAAGACCCAGACACAGAAGGAGAAAAAAAAGCAAAGCTGTGACAATGATGGCATCTTAGCCAACACAAAGTCCTCCATTGTGACCGAGCTGACATACCGTATTGTGCCTGGCGGACGGCATTGCCTCATAGCAGCTGGGGGGCTACATGTTGTCGGGGGGAAACTGGCCTGCCTGTCAGCTGCGAGGGGTAGTAGTGGTGGGGGGCGGGGGGGCAAAGGAAGGGGGGGGGGGTGTAACAGTATGATGCAAGAAGCATTACATCACAGACAATCCCACCGTATCACAACAGGATCTTGGTGGCTGTCCTTTGACCTCTGCAATTAGAGCCCGACCAATGGCAGACTTTTGGGATCCGATGCCGATTCTGGTTTTGGAGAGACGCAAAAATCTGGCATTTGGTCGTATCAGAGTGTACGGTGGAGTGCTATCCACCGCAAATTTGAAGTCAGAAAATAAGTGCAGGACATCATAGTCACTCACGGTGGAGTCCTGTACACCGTGACTGACTGGTCTAGATCAACCAATCAGTGAACGGGGTGTAGAGCCTGTCTGTCTGATAGTAAAAACAGAGAGATGTGTTGGGACTTGCGGTGTAAAGCTCTCCACCGCGAGGAATGATGTAACGTTGTAGTTTCATGACTCAAAAAGACTCGAAAAGACTACACCGCGGTGTAAAGCCTTCCACCGCCCAGGCGACTATGATGCCGGCTTAAGGCCGCAATCAGACATACGCGTGAGACATCTTCTCCGTATCGTTTGAGAATGAGGGGCGGAGGGGGGAGTCCAATGCATTTTCTATCTAAGTCACGTGGTTTCATGTCGTTGCCGTGTCTCTTGCTCAACCGAAGGCTGTCTTTTGGCCAAGAGACACGGCAACGACAAAAGACCTTCATTGACAATGAATTGGATCCCCCTCCCCCACTCATTCTCAGACGATACGGACACGATAGCTGTCGCAACTGTCTGTATAGCACGCCTGATGCACACACAAATACACCAGATGACCCATGAAAAAATACATATGGAGCATGCTATATTTATGCACATGCACATGCACATGCACATGCACATGCACACCCACGCACGCACGCACACACACTTTCTCACCCCCAGGGCCTAATTGCCTATAAATGTCAGTGTGAGTCAGTAGTGTGTGATTGTCTTCTGGTAAATTAACTCTTGGTGTGACTGCGGGCTCCTCATTAGTGTAGGTAACAGAGACATTAGGCACCAACCAACAGAAAACACACAAGTCAACATTTAGCCTGCAGCCACCAAGCTACAGTACACATCCCTCCACTCCCAGGAGGACCTACAGTATATGGAAACAGTGCATGATGCATGCGCAGCCACAGCTAGCTTTTATGTTGCTGTGATATTGTGAACCTCATATCGTTGTTGTCGGGTGGAAACCTTGTATGTCCAAAACTGTCCATCTTGTATTTATCATTTTAAAAATGATTTAAAATAGTGAAAACCGCGAGGTGTTGTGTGCTTGTAGATTTGCTATTTTCACTAGTCTGTCCTGTGTGATGAAGCAGGGCTTAACTTTACGGAAAAACATACAAATTTGAAACTTGGAGATACGAGGTTTCTGCCCGACAGTGACGATATATAGATAGTATAGTGTACATTTGGTGTTTGTTTATAAGTGAGTCTGCATGCTTACCTGTGTGTGTGTGTGTGTGTGTGTGTGTGTGTGTGTGTGTGTGTGTGTGTGTGTGTGTGTGTGTGTGTGTGTGTGTGCGTGCGTGCGTGCGTGCGTGCGTGCGTGCGTGCGTGCGTGCGTGCGTGCGTGCGTGCGTGCGTGTGTGTGTGTCGCTGACTCCTCCTGAGGGAAATTAGACGTTTGTGCACGGCCTTGTCTCCTGGTCCACCCCTGATGTTTTTGCCTCCTCCCGGCCAGCCCCTCCCATTCCCACCGGGACACACTGAAGCCCAGAGCCACTAATTGCTGAATCCACATGGCTGTTGTTTCGTTGTTTCAGATACAGTCTCAGCGAATATGACTGGCAATGCAGTCAATTGGGAAATAATATACAGACAAGATGTGCTGCAGTAGAGTGAGGTGGGTGAGTGGGTTGGTTCTCGACCCTATCAGGCCGTGACCCCCAAAATAATAACATTTGTTATAACTGGGGAACCCATCCACCCTGGCAGGCATTAGATTTTGTTTGACTCGGTTCCACAGATTTGCGAGGCGTTGTGAGCTTGTAGATCGGCTATTTTCAATTCATTTTTTTTTACCGCTGTCTCTTTGAAAGATCGTGGAGTAACTAGCTCCTTTCGGAACCTCTCCCTCCGCTATGAACTGCATAGTGGAGGGAGAGGTTCCGAAAGGAGCTACGGAGTAGTAACACACTCATTACATTTATGCAGACTTCCTTGTCAGTTGTTTGTTTGTCTAAAGTCTAAAATGACTGCTGTTGGGAGTAACTAGTCAATCCTCAGCAGTGTAAAGCAGAGTCTCCAGCTTTCAGCACCCTGGAGAGAGAAAGAGAGAGGTGCTGAGAGCAACGAGAGAGAGACAGAGAGAGACAGAGCGAGAGAGAGAGAGAGAGAGAGAGAGAGAGAGAGAGAGATGCAAGAAGCGATGCAAATATAGGAGAGAAAGTACAGAGGACAGAGAGTTACAGAGAGATCTCACCTCATGATATGATGCATCATTAGCTGTAAATCTGTGCAATACAAAATCCTTCCTGTCACAACACAAAACCCGCAGCAGCCACAAGACAAACATGATAGCTACATAGGCCAAGTGCGCAGTCAAAAGTTATTTATTGACAGTGCCACCCAGTCTATGAGCCCCATTACAACATCTATAGAGCAATCAAATTAGGAGCACTGCTTTAGTGACATCATAAAATCCTCTCCTCCCCTTTTTACCATACAACAACACTGTGGGTGTGGCTAACTTCAGCTGGGTCACCACCCACCTGAAAACCAGGTATACAGGTGGGTGTAGGCCTACACATTTTTGAAAGAAATCTTCCTCCAAGGTTGTTTCCACACAGATTGCCAGTAATGCCATTGATGTCAGCTATCTTGGTTAAACTCAAGGACCACTACTGCTCTGACACATTGGTATTCAGTATTGATACAATTGATACAATTCCAAGACATTCAATCAGCAATGGCATTTCAATAAATATTTAACCTAGTGTATCACTGCTGATTAAATCACATTTTAAATATGGGATTAAATGTTGATTCAATATACATAGTGATTTTTGTTTCCTTTCCATTAGCCCCGTTACTTGCAATGCGCCCTCCAACAATATGTATTTTTATGTTCTTGCTGGACCTTTTGCATAATAGCCCATTTGTATGCAAAACAGTCAACAAAAGAGGCCAACAGATCTATGTAAAAAGCCTGTGTCCATTCAAGTTCCTAAATGTGAGTTTTCAGGCTCAATGCATGACCCATGTGTTCCCCCGTGAATTTGCCACATTGTGAGTTATGTTTCTCTCATTGCACCAATAGTCACATTGAACGGTAGCCTAGCCTTGCAAACAACCAACGCTCTCATGGCATCAACAGTGATTCCTCTGTACACACACACACACACACTGTACTGGCAGGATGCAGACTGTTATTGGCTTGTGTGTAGTCAAATGTGACAGTCAAAAGAAAGAAAGAAAGAAAGAAAGAAAGAAAGAAAGAAAGAAAGAAAGGGTGAAGAAAGCCATTCAGACGCCATCATGAGGACCTCTTCTGTCTTCAGATGCAGGTGTGTGTCCAATATACCAGGATGCTTTGCAGGTGTCCAGGCGGTGTTGTCTTTGTTTCCATGGCGACCATCACACAGCTGTCTCTGTATGGATGCCCGTCGTTCCGAGAGAAGGGCAACACACGCAACCTTAATGTGTTCTGAAGTCATACAAAAGACATACGATCATTCAGACATACACAGAAACACACACGCACGCACGCACGCACGCAAGCACGCAGGGGCATCACAAGGGGAGGGGGAAGTGGGACTGAGTTACTAGGGCCCAAGGTGGAGGGGCCTTAATTATTTTATATACTTTAGCTATTGAGAAATAGCAGATATACAAGCTCACAGCGCAGCACCGAGTGCCGCGCTGCGAGCTTGTAGATCTGCTATTTTTGAAAAAGTCATGAAAATGTGTGCAAATCTTAATTTTTTAAGCGAACATTTGTAACTCAAATTTTGCCTCTGGGGGGTCCCTGGAACTAAATGTTTTGAGATGGGGGTCCGTGGCCAAATACATTTGATTTTGGGAGTCCTTCACATGAAAAGGTTTGAGCACCACTGACATAGAAACATAGGTTTAAAAAAAAAAACTATGTTTCCTACCCAAATGTTCACGTTTTTTTTCAAAAATAGCAAATCTACAATCAAAATCTATCCTGCAGTGCCACACTGTGAGCTTGTATATCTACTATTTTTCAATAGTTAAAGCACAAAATGTGAGTGAATCCTTGTACCCATGGCCGAGAATTTGGTGCAACACACACACACACACACACACACACACACACACACACACACACACACACACACACACACACACACACACACACACACACACACACACACACACACACACACACACACACACACTCTCTCTCTCTCAAACACATCCTCCTGTCGGACAGCGAGTAGGAGAAAGGGTTTGATGGCTGAAGTCTTCTTTGAGACATGCATTCTTTCTTAGGTTCTTTCTCTGGCGCTGTGTCTTCTCTCTGTTCTCTCTCTCTCACAGAAGGATCTCTCTTCTCCTCACTGCTCCAATAGCCTTTCAATAGTCTACTGTCACTAAGACTGTATGGTGACCAGATCTTATTGTCCTTGCACACACATGCACGCGTGCATACGTTAACACATGCACCATTTGTCTGCACTCCATGCATACTGTATATAGTCTCTCAAGATGTAAGAGTGTGTGTGTGTGTGTGTGTGTGTGTGTGTGTGTGTGTGTGTGTGTGTGTGTGCATGTGTGCATTCATGCGTGCATTCGCACGTGCATGCATTCGTGTATGTGTGCATGTGTGTGTGTGTGTGTGTGTGTGTGTGTGTGTGTGTGTGCACGTTTGTCGATCAACATGGTAGACATGCGAGGCAGCTCTGAGGTGTGTACTCTATAATATCATTGGCCCGAGAAAGAGAAGCTTTCTTCTTGTTGGTATAGATGTCACAATGCTGGTCATTGGGCGTGCATTGTGGTGGCTGGGGACCCACTGTGGGATGGGGGACTATGGGTTTGTGAATGTGCATGGGTGCAAGGGAGGGGACGAAAGGGGGTGGGGGTGGGGGGGTAGCTTAGAGGGGGCAACAGTTTGTGTGTGGCACAATGTTTTTACTGTGAGGGCATGCAGACAGATGG
>NC_137829.1:3044202-3094250 GCF_963921795.1 Nannobrachium achirus
GCCACACCGTAATAAAGGCCCAGTGTGAAGAACGTACCATTACACTGAGAACATGGGTGTTCAAAATGCAAGGCCTCTCCTCATCTCTCTGAAGCGTGTTTCTGACTCCAGCTTTGACCCCGCCGGCTGGTTTTGGCATTCCAGCAGCCTGGAGGAGAGGATGGCTGAGCTGTGACCTGGACCCCATATCACACACACACACACACACACACACACACACACACACACACACACACACACACACACACACACACACACACACACACACACACACACACACACACACACACACACACACACACACACACCATACACACACACACACACACACACACACACCGCCCTTGGGCCGGGGGGTGTCTAGGGTTTGTGCTGGTCAGCAGAACGTCTGGATGACGGCTGGGGGCATGGCTGTCAGACTGGCCCTCCAGAGGCCGTGCCGTGCTGTGTGTGTGTGTGTGTGTGTGTGTGTGTGTGTGTGTGTGTGTGTGTGTGTGTGTGTGTGTGTGTGTGTGTGTGTGTGTGTGTGGTGTGTGCATGCACGCGTGCACATGTGTACATGTGTGTAGTTTAAAAAGTAGAGGAAGTGTTGCAGAGAAGAGGAGATGCAGTTGAAGCCTGGTGGCTCTGGTCCAGACCTTGTACCATGTCTGTAAACTGATTACGCACCCTCCCACCAAGTGTACACAGTACGCACACACACGCACGCACGCACGCACGCACGCACGCACGCACACACACACACACACACACACACACACACACACACACACACACACACACACACACACACACACACACACTCTCTCTCTATTTCTCCTTTTGCCCTTGGCTGTCTGTGTTTGTACGCATGCAAGCAGACGGACAGGTACAAGCATGGGTGAGGGAGTCAGCTCTCACCCGGGACCCACGGGGAAGGAGAAGGGCATCGGTGTGAGGGTGTGTGTCGCTCACACAACCAGAACCAGCACCACACTCACCAACGCACAGATGCTCAGTGCCCTAAAACCACAACGCAACGCATGCAGCGCGCTGTGAGTTTTTAGATCTGCTGGTAGATCGGCTATTTTCTTTGACATTTTGGAAAATATTTGCCTACATTAGTCAGGGAATATTATCAGAATACCTGTCATATCTGGGAATAAATTCCTTACCAAATGATTTCTTCACCAATGTGTTTGTAATGTCTTCATAAAGGTGTCTAGTAATATAAGTTTGAAATTCAAAATCCCTAGGAGAATCTTTGACAGCTAGGGAAGTTTGGGTCTCATTCACTTACTATACACCAAGGGGAAAAAAAAGAAAATCTGCTTTATAGTAGAGTGTATAGTAAGTGAATGAGACCAAAACTTACCCTAGCTGTCAAAGATTCTCATATAGGGATTTTGAATTTCAAACTTTGTTAGATGTGCTATAGACACCTTTACAAACATATTGGTGACAAAATCTTTTGGTAAGGAATTTATTCCCAAGTTTGAATTCCTGGGTTAAAAATGTCTGGCATCACTTTTCAGGAGAATAAAGTAGTTTTTTTTATATACTTGAGATCTTTGCCTGCCATTTATAAAACTTTGAGGGGTGGCATTGTTTCGAGTTTCAAGAAACAGAAATAAAGCATTTTGGAGCAAGATCTTTTCAAACAATGAATATGATTTGGATTAGAATAATTTGGTATATGTGGTACATACTACATGCATGTTTACATTACAGTTAATAAACAGCGTGATAAGAATGAATTACTAATACATAAATGAAAGGTTCAGTTCAACAAGAAAACAGAGTTGGGGAAAAACATTACTACTGCAAGAGATAGTCTATTTTATCTCAAGATAATGTTAAAATAAAGTAAATTCAGTTATAGTATATTATGAACACAGAGTTAGTCATGTGCCATGCTGCTGCTCACATAATCTAATATGGACAAAGACATCTTTTTCACCTTTCTCTTTCCTGCGCTGCTAAATCCTGAGTGTTATCTGCAGGATGTTGCTGTGTGGTGATTGATGACTGAACACACAGTCAGTGTTTGCCTGCTCCTTGAGAACCCTCGGCACTCCTGTATGGATATTTATGAGAACCCTCGGCACTCCTGTATGGAATAGATATTTATGAGAACCCTGGGCACTCCTGTATGGAACAGATATTTATGAGAACCCTCGGCACTCCTGTATGGAACAGATATTTATGGCATTTGCTGAGCACTCGAGGCTGAGAGTTCATTGTCATTTATGCTCGGCTCTCACGGCGCACGGGTCCATTTGTACACCCTCGGGTTTAAAAGGAACACTTAGTATTTTTACAGTAGCCTCCTCTGAATCCCAACCAAAACGGAGCAGTTTCATCTGCCAAATATATTGATTGTACAGGTTGCTATAGTGATTTTCCAGGTGTTTATTAATTATGAACACTATTTTTTGGAATATGTATGCCAACAATGTCATGTTTCTATTGTCGCGGCTTAAACTTTGTATTAAATTGCAGGCCAAAGGAAATTGCTGCAATTACGTAAAGCATATCTTTTATTCGTTATTTAAAACAAACATGAGGTACATATTGGTTTCACAGGAAAAAAAATAAAAAAAATATATATACTGTGTATATATATCGGTATATATATGTATATATTATACAGTGTACACACACACACACACACACACACACACACACACACACACACACACACACACACACACACACACACACACACACACACACACAGTATGTAAATATAAATAGTCTACTCTGCATGCATAAAATACAGTTACATAATACAGACAGACAGACGGACAGGCAGACAGACAGACAGACACACATTTTAGAGAGAGAGACAGTGATATCACTTAAATCACTTAAAATGAATCAAACATAAAATCAACAATTCTCGAGGAGTTCACTTAACAATTCCATATTAGGTTCTATTGATTCAAATTGTTTGCTTTTTTTTATCATTACACTTTTTATTGTTTTCACATTATATAAAAAACAATAACAACAACAACAAATTACAAGTATGCCCCCCCCTCCCCTTGACCAATCCCCCTCCTCCGAGCAGCCATGTGCACCCATGCGGCGCTAACAGTGAAAAACTAACCCGTCCGAGGGAGCACAATGCAGGGCGCTCCCAGTGTGTGTAGGAGACACCCCCGCCCCGCGGCCCCCCCACGAAGACGGCACCGTCTGACAAGCCCGCCTGCCAAACAACTCAATTAAGCAGAAAAGGAGGGAAGAAAGAGGAGACCAAACAGAGGACGGAGAGAAAGGAAGGGAAGAAAGAGAAACGGGGAAACAGAGGAGCGAAAAGGCCGGTGCCTGTCAAGGCCCTGCATGTCGAACACCCGGGCAACTCTGGCTGGGGGGCTGGAAACGCCAGAGAGAGAGAGAGAGAGAGAGAGAGAGAGAGAGAGAGAGAGAGAGAGAGAGAGAGAGAGAGAGAGAGACAAATAGCAAAACAGATCTGTGATGTGTTAACTGGAATTCCGGGCTCCGAGGCCACCAAGGGTTCAGAGGGCAATTCGAGGACCAGGGGTTCATTACCACTACGTGACAGACACACGCACGCAGATGTGCATCTAGGACTGTGTCTCAGTTTGATTTTTGCCCATTTCCGTCTTTATTGTGAGACTTTATTGTGAGAAGAATCAAGAAATATTTTTATTTGTATTGTAACTTACAAGTACAAGCAGTGACATGTCGGTGAGACCTGTTATCATAAAGGTAAATACAATACAACAAGGTAATAGTAATAAGAATCAAGAATTCAAAACAACATGTTCAATATCTTTTGGAAGTGGGTCTGGTATCTTTATATCTTTAGCAGCAGTGTCAGGTGTGCAAAGAAGCAGAAGGCACACATGTATACATCAGAAGAAGAGTCACGTGTCTCTTTCATACTTTTACTCCATCATTTGTTGTTCTTTTTTTTGTATCCTCCTTTAGGGCTCTGATAGGGTGAAGACAAACTCTTTCTAAGCGTTGCACCCTGGACTTTGAGGCATCCTCAGCGCTCATGTTTGTGGGCTTTTATGCCTTTATAGGACAGTACACTGACAGGAAATGGGGACAGATGGGGAGTGACACGCAGTAAAGTTGGTCGGGATCGCGAATCGAACCAGCGTCACGCTGCGTCTGGACCGGTAGGCTAGCGGGCGACCCTCCCAGGCGCCCCTGCTAGAATGATGTTTGCCCTTCGTATAATTCTTTTTGCCCTGCTCAAGCTCAAGCTTTCGTATATCAGAGAGCTTTTCTGCCGCGGTCGTTGGTCCTGGGAAGAGCTCTGTCAGTGCCATATTGTCATGCTCATTGCCCCCTCACCCTGACAGGATTCTCTGGGTTGTAGTAGCAGAGTAGAAATATTTTAGGATCTCATCTGACACCTTCAATTTCCTCTGCTGTCTGATGTGGTACAGGTGTTGACCGGCTTTCTTTGCCACAGCCTCTGTGTGCATACTCCATGTCTGGTCCGGTCCATAGGCCAAACAGCAGGCCGCAATTCACAGCTGTCAACACTTCCACATTGTCCATGGCAGTTAACCGCTTAAAGGGCTCTATTAGGTCAACTACTAATAGTGACGTTTCTGTTTTCACTCTACATTAAATATCAATGCTGGGGTTCAAGTGGTTAAGGGCACTATCTTTCACATGTAAATGCTCCAGTCATGTGAAACATTAAAGATATGTAAAGTCCTGATGGTTCAAGGTAATATTTTAACACTCAGGAGCATAGGGACGCTATTTTATGGCTGCCCATTTGGTTTTCATGCAATTTGTGTTTGAAGCTGTGCGTTCTAATATTGTGTTGCATAGTATTGATAGTAGGGTGCTTGAGTAAAATCAAAAATGATCAAAAGGCTATACACGCCATATCTGCATGTCTGCTCTTATCATTAAACCCACCTTTATCTCTTCAAACCTATTCCTCTGCCATGTCTGAAGATAACCTAACCAGCAATTATTTTATCAAAATTTGAAGCATGATGTTTTTGAAATAATTTCTATTATTGACTAATAGCGATTAGCCTTGTTGTGCAACAATAGCCAATCTACAAGCTTATGAAATCTAGAAAGCTCATGTTTTGAGCTTGTGAGCTTGTAGAGCTGTTTTTTTTATCAAAGAAACTAGAAAATGTCACCATAAAATAGTTTATTTTATATATTTTTTGTTATAATTGATAAAAAAAAAGGGTTAGATTTGAACTGTTGCACCCCTACGCCTCGCACCCATGACCCTGTTTCCATATGTGTGAAGGCTTGGTAGTGACGGCGTTCTCTCTCGTATACCATATAGGTGGCTGATCGGGGGTAATGAGGACGGTGCTTCATGGCCGCCTGTAAAGTTGTAACGAGCTCGGCTGCCTGAATGGGACAGAGAGGGCTGGAATGGGTGGGAGTGAACACCAAGCTTAATGAGAGGGGGGGGCGCACTGGGATCAGCCGCGGTAACACCAGGGGTGGCGCAACAAATTCTGGGCCCTGGGTACAAGGATTCACTGCGGGCCCCCCATGAACTGGGAACACATTTATTACGCATCATTTTATGCTTTAACTATTGAAAAATAGCAGATATATACAAGCTCACAGCGCGGCACAGAGTGCCGCGCTGTGAGCTTGGAGAAAAATCGTGAAAAGTGTTTGAAGTGTCTGAATATTTCAAATCCTTCTAAGGTTTTTTTGTCAGTAGTGCTCTAACTATTTCATGTGAAGGACACCCAAAATGATATGTATTTGGCCACGGACCCCCATCAGAATATTTAGTTCCAGGGACCCCCCCAGAAGCAAAAGTTGAGTTACAAATGTTTGCTTAAAAAATACATATTTGCACACATTTTCTCGACTTTCCAAAAATAGCAGATCTGCAAGCTCGCAACGCGGCACTCGGTGCCGCCCTGTGAGCTTGTATATCTGCTATTTTTCAATAGCTAAAGTATAAAATAATTCCAGGTCCCTCCACCTTGGGCCCTAGTAACTCAGTCCTACTTTCCCCCCCTTGTGACACCCCTGCCTCTGTGAGATAGAAGGTGGGGGGTGCAGGAATTTCAGGGTGGGATAGTACAGGAGGGCCCGATGTTATTTAGGGGAGGGGGGGGGGGATTGAATAAAAGCAGGGTTAGAAAGTAAATGGGGGTCCTGACCAGCCCCTCTGCTGCGCTCATTGAGGAAATTAAATTTATGGCTCAGGACTTCCTAGGCCCGAGGACTCCCCACGTTGACTGGTTAAGTGCTCTGGGGGGGAAACACTATGGCGCGGGCACCGGGACAAACAAAACTCTCTGGCGAGGTGAGGGCCTGCAGAAGTGTGAGACAATGCTGTGGATATACTAAGAGAGGGCTGTATGCTGGAATGTGTGAGGTGACAGTGGAAGGACATTAGTCCTATATGGGGCCAGGCTGTTAGGGGACAGTGGAAACATGGACAGATATATGGGGTCTCGCTGGAACCCAACAAAAATCCTGTTTGTTGTGGTGTATACTGTACGTATGCCACGCCACGTCATCCACAGAGTGCTTTACGGTAACCAGGTTATGTGTTACGTTTTGAGTTCTGCTATTGTTGCAACATGGCTATCTGGCAAGTCTGAGTGGGGTTGAGTAAGATTATTAAATGTACATTTATGTAAACCAAGATTCCCTTGACATCTATAAGTTTTGATTTCAACATGATGCCCTCTGTTGAGACAGTTTTGACAAAATGTACATGTTGATTTATTGGAATATAGATAATTTTTCTTTCACTTACTCTAAAAAACATTGTTCCATTATCCTATATTACCATTTAATAGCCTGCTCTAAAATCTCCCTACTTCATGATGTTTTTTTTAACTCAATAGTTTTCTGTTTGTGTTTTATTAGTTTCTCTGTTATTTGTTGATATTGTGTGTGTGTGTGTGTGTGTGTGTGTGTGTGTGTGTGTGTGTGTGTGTGTGTGTGTGTGTGTGTGCGTGCGCGGGTGTGGGTGTGTGTGTGTGACTGTGCGTGCGCGCATGTGTGTGTGTGTGTGTGTGTGTGTGTGTGTGTGTGTGTGCGTGTGTGTGTGTGTGTGTGTGTGTGATCTCAACGGCATTGCAAATGAGGCGGGCAAACCTCAATTTATGCTCTTCCTGAGAACAGATAAAGGTTTCAATCAATCAATCAATGCGCATGTATTGGCTACTTCCACGTGATTCATACGCACGTACCTTCGACAACAATCCCCTCTCAAGTTATAGCCCTCGCCGGACCACCGAACTTTCATTTTCCCATATTAGTTAAGAGTGTGATATATCGCATACGCTCACACACCCTTCATAACTCACTGGGAGGATGCTGGAAGCCCTCCGTGGTGGCAGAGAGATCCAGAAAGGGAGAAGATAAATCTGAGAGCTGTGTGTGTGTGGGAGCTGAAAGGACGAGCAGGCCTACTCATCCATTTCTCCATTCACACCAGAGCAACGATTGATGGCCCTCAATCAGTCTCTCAAACAGGCTGGATAATTTAACTCCTGTGTCCTTATCCCTGCATGGACCAGGCAGGCTGTGATGCTTGTACATGGGAATGGCCGGGAGGGAGGGAGGGAGAGAGAGAGAGAGAGAGAGAGAGAGAGAGAGAGAGAGAGAGAGAGAGAGAGAGGGAGAGAGGGAGAGACGGAGAGAGGGAGAGAAGAGAGAGAGATTGAGAAAAGGGAAACAAAACAGAGAGATCGGATGGGAGGAATATCTTTGTATTGCAAGACAAAAACTTGTAAATTACTGAAACGAAACCAAACTAAAAGAGCAGTTAAGACAAGCAAAACACCTGATTGAAAATAATCCAGTGAGGGTGAATAACAGCACCAGCCAATAGAAATCCTTCTATGGACTTGATTCTAGTGATGCTTGTTAAAAAAGAAAAAAAGTCCTAACATTGTCATCTCTCTGGATAGTGTAGTTACAACGGCATGTGTATATAAAGAATAGAATGGTAATGAGTAGACCCCGTATATGTTTTCCTTTTAAACATAAAACTCAGCTGAGTAACAAACCCTACATCGCCTCGTTTCACAATTACACAACGATGGTGCACATCACGTTTTCAGTGACACACATAAGCAGCTCAACCTGAGCAGCAGTACTGTGTGGGTGACTGGGTGTGTGTGCGTGCGTGCGTGTGTGTGTGTGTGCGTGCGTGTGTGTGTGTGTGTGTGTGTGTGTGTGTGTGCGCGTGTGTGTGTGTGTGTGTGTGTGTGTGTGTGTGTGTGTGTGCACTCACTCAGTGAATAACAGTGATGAAAGGAAGATGAGTTAAAGTGTGGACACAAAGACTGACCAGAGCCCTGCGTGGTTCCAACAATGACACCACCCGGAACACCATGTGAGAGCCTCTCAGAGAGAGAGAGAGGGGGGAGGGGAGGAGGGGATGAGGGAGAGAGAGAGAGAGAGAGAGAGAGAGAGAGAGAGAGACCTAGCGAGTGGGACGGGAGGCATTAAAGTTAAAGGAGACGGTGGGCCGAGACCTTCCTGAAGGGCAGGAGGAGAATGGACGGCACGCTATAGGTACTGTAGCAGCCTGGAGAGCATGCCATGAACCCAGACAAAGAATAGCAAGGTAAGTAATCCCTCGCACACACCCTCAGACATAAAGCAGCTATATGTAAATGAAAACCCCAAAGTTTGGCCGTCTCACTTTGATGTGTGAATCGACACCCCCCACACCTCCTTCATTCTCACTCTATTCGCCACCCTCCTTTTTCCTTGTAAGAAAATCAAGCCTTATTAGGCCTAATCTCACTTAATGGCATCTAGCTCTGCCTTTGTCCACCCCGATGGACAACAGATTCCCTCCTTTCAAGCCCCCACCATTCACACGTCCACCCCACGGTAATCCTCTTACTCCGGGGTGGCAATTATTTTGAGTATTTTATCGGCATTATGATTATGATTATTTTCATTATTGTTATTCATGCGGGCCTTCGCCAAGGGGCCAGGTTGTCAGTGTGAGCCCAGCGCTTGTGGTCGCGGGGGGGAAATGCCCTCCTTCTCGCCGGCCGAACCTCTTATTCTCACTCAAATGAAGCTGCCTGCTTTCTTCCAGCGGGGTGGCGAGTGAACCCCATTCAAGGAGACACATTTTCTGGGCGTTTGAACGTATTGTGAAGTGCGTGTAATGAGTAGCACCCAAGCACCCCTCCTGGCCCTTTAACGGGGCAAGAAACATCAAGAATTTGATTAAAGATGGAGAGAGGGGTAATCAAAAGACCTCCTTTATGCAAGGGAGTAATTGCACGGGTGGCTGTCCCTTGATTTATTCTTGGTTGCACCGAAAATAGCAGATCTTCAAGCTCACAATACGTTGTGATGTGACGCGTTGTGAGCTTGTACATTGGCTATTTTCAGTGCGCGACACCCGTGCAAAACTAAGTATAACTCAGGCTTTTTGATCTCTTGCATGTTAAAAGATGAATATGGAAGCAAAGATGGAATCGGAGCTCAGAGGTAGAATAGGACCGTTTCATCTTTTGGAGTGAGCTTTGGAGGTGTAAGAAGCTTCTCAACTGAACTTGGCCCTCTGTAGCATCAGGATGATGATATATATCATATAACAATCTCTAATGAGAGAGAATGACACAGAGGCAATGGCTGAAGAGATGCTGAGCTAATTCTGCTGAATGGAAGGACGTAGACGACACACACATCACACACAAACTGCATGTGTACTCATCTGCACACAGGTGGCACATGCACCTCATCAGATGCATGTCATCTAAAGGTGAACATGACGTGCTCTCAATTCCTTGTGTTCCCTCTCTATTATCTCTCACAGCCACACTCATAGTATATACAGTACACATGTCTCCCAACAATTCAATGCAATTACATTTTATTCCTGAAACTAAAATGTTTAGATTCATGTATATGCATAGTATTCTTCCAAAAGGAACTCAGCTTACATAATATAAAACAGATCCATAATGTTTCTAAGTATCACCCAAAGGCAAAAGTGTGAGTAATTACCGTAAAACACAATGAACGAGTTACAAAATGTTAGAAAAATAGCAATTCATAGAAAACAAACCCCATTGCATACATAAAGTTATCAAGTGCATTCGTTTTTTTGCTGTCATCTCTGTCCATAAAGTCAGATGCTTCAACAGGGATCCGGCTGTCACTTAGGGAACCTGGGACCCGGACTGGAGTGACTAAACCTGGGCAGTCTGCATACCCCACAGGGGCAGAGGGACCCTCCCGGCCCCCCTGCAGCGGAGCTCCACTGCACGGGGGCCACGGGCGCCTCCATGGGGCCGGGCGAAAGCAGCGGGCATTTAGCAGACGACGGCGAGGTAGAGGAGGAGGAAGAGGCTGCCGAGGTGAGGAGGGACTCCGGGGAGAGGAGGAGCTGACCCGGGCCAGAGATGAGGGGCCATCCTCCTGCCAGCAGCAGCCTGGGCATCGGCCCCGAGTTCACCCCCACGCCCATGCCCACACTCACCTCCCCGAGGAGCCGGCGCATCTCCTGCAGGGAGGAGCCCAAGAGGAGGATGTAGTTCCTGGCCAGGACCAGGGTGGAGATCTTTGACAGCCTGCGCCCGGGAGGGGCCCCGGGCTGGTGGGAGTGGGAGTGGGAGGAGGACACGGGGGACGGCGAGGAGGCGTAGGGCACCATGACCTCCCTCAGGGCGTCCATGGCGACGTTGAGGTCCTGCATCCTCCTCCGCTCTCGGCTGTTGATCTTCCTCCTCAGCTCCTGCTGCTCCTCGGGGCTCAGCTCCCTCTGGGGCTTGGCTGATCTGTGAGGGCCCTCAAGGCCCAGCATGGAGCCAGGGTGGATGCGGGAGCCGGGGGTGAACCCTGGGGGGCAGCGAGGCAAGTCCTGGACGGAACCAGGGACACAGAGGGATAGGGAATGCTCCTGTGCTCTGATCATGGGGTTTAGTTGAATGTTCATAGTCTTGTCAGTGGAGTGCCTGGTCTTCAAGGTTCACCAAAAAAAATAAAAAAATAGAAAATAAAATAAGTGCTGGTAAAAATGAAAGCTTCTAACAAAACGTCTTCACTGCAAGTTTTTCTTTAAGTTGAACAATGAATAATACAAAATATTATTATATATTATAATAATAGAGAAATTCAGGGGATCACTCCTTGTGAGAAATAAAATTCTTATGCTGACCTTCTCTCACAGCAGGTGTTGCTGTACCTCCTGTGTTCAAAATGTCCTCCTTGCTCGTAGAAGAAGATAACTGCCACCCTGCACAATGCACACGCGTTGGCCTCGGATGTGTTCTTTTGGTGCGCGGCTGTACGAGTGTGTGGTTCCTGAAGGGCCGGCTCAGTTTTATCTCATTTCCACGGCAGCCCGTCTGCATTGAATGACAGCTCACAGAGTGGAGAAGTGAGCTAAACGCTCCCCTCACACACACACACCCACCTCAGCTCCAACTCCTCCCCAAGGGAAAACGTGAGGCTTCTTTTATCGACACACAGATGCATTCATATGATACAAACACCCCCCCCCCCCCCCCCCCCCCCACCTCGCCCCTTCCTAGAACCCAAAGTTAATTGATGAAAATCAATTAAGGACAACAGAAAAGTCAAATGTGAAATGGAAAAGCGCAGGTCCATTGTGCTTTTTTTTTTCTCTTCTTCCCGAGGCTTTACAGAGCTTCTGAAAAGTCAGTCCAAATCAGGCCTCCTGAGCAGAATCTGCTCCAGCCTCCATTGGCATGTGAGGCAACAGTTGGAACCCTAGGAGATTTTCTAACATAAACTGCACTAAATTAACTTAAATTCTGTTTAAATGAACAACAAAGCACAGTGCTTGAAGGACCTGGTGACTGCAGTGTTCTTGTGCTATTTTGGAAACTCATTGATAAGCACTTTAAGCCCTGTTATATAAACTTAGACATAAGAAAGTTTTACAAGCTAAATTGTCAAGTTGTGTGCTTTGCAATTTGGAAATGTTTTGAAAAACTTTAAAAGAATGCTGACACATTTTGAACATTTCCACCTATAATAGTGACAATGCCCAAAATAGGGATGTCAGTGTGGAAGTGGTTACACTAACACATTCATGACCTATTAGCCTACAGAGAGTAGGTATTAACGGTATTAACATGGTTGTACAAGTCGTTGAAGCCCCTCAGTTGGCTGCCAGTGAACAGCTACATCATTGTGTGCGAGGGGAGCTAATTGACACTGTCGGGGTTGGAGGTTATTGTCACTCAATTCTGAGTGGCCTCCGCTAACCAAACTGGCTCCCATGAGAGCTGGGCACTGTTCCAGGCTGGCAGACAACGGGCCAATTGACTCCTATACCACAGGTGAAGCTGGCGTGTCGCAGCGAGTCAGGCTGCAAACCTCAGATGTGCCATTCATGGGACGCACAAAAGGCCTCACCATCGACACCATCGCACCATCACACAAGTCCCCATCCCGCCTTTTTACTCTCCGTTTTAGGACCCCCTCCATAGAGAAGCCCACACACTCCCCGCTCTTCTCACCCCCCCCACACACACACACACACACAAACAGAAAGCAAGTTGTTCGCGATGAAAGCACGAAGGACATGCGGAGGAGGAAGATCCTTTCTCTTCTTCTCCTTCTCCTTCCCCAGAGCCCCTTTTTTCCGTCTTGTCTTTTGCGGGAGTGAAAGATGCGTGCGGAGGCGCTTCCCTTCCCTTCCCTGCCAGTGGTCCGGTGGCGTGCGGCTGGTTGCTGTGATTGAAGCTGAATGGAGGGGACAGGAAAAGAGGGGGGTGTCGTGAAAAGGGGCCAGGCGGATGGCCCCAGCACCTGCAGGGGAACATAGTGCAGGCAGCCAGGATGAATGTGTGTGTGTGTGTGTGTGTGTGTGTGCCTGTGTGTGCACGTTCAATTTGATTTCTAGGCCCATATCTGACAATGGCAAAACACACAGGGCTCAGACGAGACGGGACGATGAAAGAAATCTAGCTGGGATGCATTTGACCCGGAGACTGTGTTTTGTGAAAATCGGTTTGTGTGTCAAAAGAAAGGGGGCCACCTGCAAGGAGCCACACATGCAGGAGACTGAGCAGGGGGGGGGGGGGGGGGGGGGAGAAAGAAAGAACCTGGTGTCCACCAGAAAGCCACACCTCCCCCCCCCCCTCTTTCTCTCCCTCCACCTCTTAACGACAGGGAAGAAAAGTGGGTTTGATTTGGAGCTAAAGGCCAGCACATCCGCCTCCCCGAGAAAATGGGAGCCCCAGCTTCCAGGGGCCTTTTGATGAGTCTGGAGCAGGGCAGGAGCACCGGTGGCTTCAGGCTAGGGGGAAGACTAGCGTCTTTATGGGGGGTGGGGTGCTGTCCATCTGGGCAAAGCCGTCCAATGGTGGGGCTGCACCTGGGTGCTAAATGCTGCGTCTGTGTAAAGCCATTTCCTGGGTGGTGGGGTGGGGGGGGGGGGGGGGGGGGGGGGTGGCAGAGAGGAAGATGACCGAGCCAAATGATCCGGGGTCGAGCCAACAGTACAGGATGGAATGTACACTGAAATTAATACCACAATCTGGAGCAATTATTTTGCCTTCTTCTGTGTGCGCTACTGTGCACATAACTCGGATGGAAGCGATAAGAGCACAATGTTGTCTGATAGAGCGCATGCACATTTTCCCTACTGAAATAAATTATAAAACGAGATCTGTTTGGCTTTGAATCGGACCCGCACAGCAAAAACTCTATTGTATTGTAAATAGAACATAGATACGCATAATTACACACTCAACCCCAACCTGCCGATCATTGACTATCTATGGACAACAACTTAGCGCACAAATTCTGGGGCAAATATTCTGTGAAATTAGTTGACCAAGAAGCTTACAGTGCGTAGTGAGCTTGTAGATCTGCTTTTTCAGCGAAGATATTTAATGATGAGTGAGAACAGGAGGGGCAAAGTATAGAGCCCATGGAAATCCAGTCAACGAAATATAAGGTTAACAAAGTACAAGGTTTAAGGTATACGTGGTTAACTCTAATCACATTCTGACTGCTGGTGCAGCACTCAACCTACTGACTTAATGGAGTCAATTAAAAGTAATGAGGTATGTGATTGAGCTCTTTGTAGTCTAGGTGTGAGGACTCGCCACATTATTACCCATTGAAGGAGTCATTCCAAATTGGCGTGATTAAAGGACAAACAATAAAGGAGAAAAAAAAGGCCCCTATATTTCACATGCTCATCTGTTGGTCCTTAATACCCTTGTTTATTGCTCAAAATGATTCTGAAGGAAGAAAGCATGACATACATAAAAAATCTCCTGGCTACTTTCTACATGAATAATGGAGAGACTTCTCCATCTGTATGAAGGTCAAACCAATCATCCTAACTACATGTGTCCCACATGTCACAGCCACAACGCTGGAGACTATTTAGCTCTCAAAACAAATATCTTGCGGCAATGCTGCTCACACAAAACAACATGACCCAAACAGCCTTGTGTTTTCAAAGTGCAAAAGAAAATCTAATGAGAAATTAACAGATGCCAATGACTAAATTTCCCCATGTGTCCCCGTGGGCTAACAGGTGCAGGGGTGACAATGGGAATATAACAAGCCAGGGCTTTTCAGAGGGAAATGTCTGTGTCGCATCAAAGCAGGGACAGGGGACAGACTTGTCTGTTCCCCCATTTCTTCTCTATGGGGCCCAGCCAAGGATATGAGAAGATTACAAGCTGTTAATAAGGTGGAACCAATCGGCTGAAGGCCTGCTATTGTCCTTCCCAGCATGCTTTGGGAGAGCTGGCCTGGGATCCTGGGCATTTGGTGCTGCTCACAGGGTGGTTTGGGGCGGTAAAGGTGGGAGGAGACGTGAGGCTAACCTCTGGGGTCCTTTTGTGAAATGGAACCAAAATGCTTTGCTCTCAATAGCAGCGCACACTCACGTGCTGGTCACGGCTGGTTAAATACAGATGGAAGTTTGCCACATTCATGTTTTCCGTTGCTAACTGCCCCACTGACACGCCTGTCATTTAGTTTTGTCTCTTTGATTTAAGTTTGACGTGTCGTATATATGATCTGAATGTATCGCTTGAATTGTTTCAACAATACGTTGTTTGGGCTCTGAGAACGAGTATCATTTCAAAATACACTTCTCTAACCTTTGAAAAATAAACTCAAACTTTAATGCAGCCGTTAATTGTTAAGGCCCTATTGGCAGATGTCGCTCTGTGAAATAACACTATAAAGGGGGATATGGGGGAGGGAGGCAGTTGATGTCTGCATATTAGTTAAAGCATGGAAGCTCCTTCCTTTCCCCAGACCCTCAAAGCCCCAATTCCATTTAACTGTGACATTGATGGATTCACAGGAACTAAACATCCAGAGACATCCTTGTCCACAGTTCAACACAGAGCTTCTTCTCGCAGAGGAAACCAACCGAGGGCAAGGGAAAGCCCAATTAAAGTCTAACAGGCCCACTCACATTCACAGCACAAGGCCATGGGTGGGTTTATAGGGGTTATGTCTGTCTGTATGGAGGAGGGCGGTGCAGAGGGACGCCAAAAGGTGAAGGATGGCAGTGCTATGATGGATGAGGATTCACACCCCAGAAATTTGACTTCTGAAAATGGGATATGAAGGGAAAAGGGGTTGGCATGGGAATGTCACACCAACAAAAAGAATATAGGAAATGTACAAAAGGGCAGGGCCAGTTTCATCCCCTCTGCCATTAGGCTCTTTAATAAGCATAACCCCCCCCCCAGAACCCCCTCGCCATGGACGAACTGTGTTAACCCCCCATGAACACACACACACAGGCCTACACAGTACACACATGCATGAACACATGCACACATGCATGCAGTGCGTAGATGACATTGCTTTTCTCATTTTTGGGGCGTTTTATCGTCTTGTATGTACTGACCCAAGAAAAAATAATTTCCCTAGGATAATAAAGGACATCTAATCTAATGGATTATTTTTTTCCCCCCACATTTACCACATTTCTGATATTTTTATTATTATGGCTGGGGGAGACGCTCTCCATACTCGGTAGTATGTTCAGGACACATCCATTTTAAAATTGTGTCCACATAAGTATTTTTTTTAGCACCATTTGAGAAATAATCTCTGCCCATCTCTACTAACATGCCTGAAAAAGCACACCACAATGATTCATGTACACCGAACATGCATGTGCCGGTAGTTGCAGAAAATACCATGGAGGAAGAACCGCAATGGTGAACAATTATTTGATTCATTATAAATTGCAGAACTTAACTGTACAACAAGGTTGGCAATGCCTTAATTCATTAACCATGTTGAATTAGAAGTCAAGGCTGATGTTTCAAGTTTTCTTCTGGAAAATGCTCATGTGATAGGGATGTGATGAATCAGACACATCATGACAGACAAGACCCAACAAAAGGAAACAAACATGGGTGTCTTATTCGTCATCGTTTTCAAAAGTGTCACTTTCAGCCCGTCCTGACTAAAATGCAACCCCAGACTAAAACGCTGTGTGCATTGTTTTCAAATGCCTCTGTTTTAGGGGTTGAAAAACACCAGTGTAACAATTTCCAGGGCAGACACCTGTGTCGCGACTAAATGGAAGTTGACATAAAAGACAATTAGGTTTTTTATGTGTTATGTGTTATTGTGAAACCCATAGTGAAAGATTATTTCAAAAAGACCTTGTTGGAAAAGGTTATGGCATAGCTTTAAATGTTCCGCTATATCCAAAAACCTTTTGTACTATGAAGACTGGTTGGCAAAAAATTGTTAAAGAGGTTAACAAGTCAACCGGCCCTTACTATTCACATGGGACAAGCCTTGAACCTGACCGTTGTAGTGATAATTCTGAGGAACGTGTCTGGACGTCTCCAACAAGTGAAGATAAATGAGTGAACAAGGGTGAGCGAGGCAGAATAGAACACCATTACCCTCTCATCCATCTTCTACCAGTATAAGTACTCTGTCCACCTGTCAGCCAGTCTGTGTGTGTGTGTGTGTGTGTGTGTGTGTGTGTGTGTGTGTGTGTGTGTGTGTGTGTGTGTGTGTGTGTGTGTGTGTGTGTGTGTGTGTGTGCGCGCGCGCGTGTGTGTGTGTGTGTGCGTGCGTGTGCATATACATTTTACTAGTAAGACGCCTCAGGGCGACAAGCGACCTCGCCGGTCGCGCCATGTCTTGGCCGTCTGGCCAGTGATGTATATCGGACCAGTTCCCCATATATGGATATGAGGTCCTATTAGATATGGGCTTAATATTGATGACATCAGGGATCTCCACATGGGCAGGCATAGAGTGGTTCCCATATATGGAGATCCCTGCTCTGAGTATCTGACATCACTGTGATGTCACCTGCATGTGATATCACAGTGATGTGTCAGGAGAATTACAGTGGCAGTCGATACACGTATACATACCGTACATACGGTCAAGCTGTGACGGTTCTCATAGTAAACTTGCTCCCTACGGTCGCAATTAAATTACATTTGAGAAAACCCCTGATTTACACCACGTTACACACTCAAGCACCAACTAGTGGCTGCACAGCAGAGCCATTGACTTCTTGCATTGGCAGAGGTGGACACACACATCTGTCAATCAGCCCTTGCTGAGAGGAGGTGCACTGAGCTCTCACCACTATGTTTGCCATCTTTCCTCGGTCGCCTTCCTTCTCCAGGAGGTCGGCTCATTGACCTCCCAATGTGAGGCCCTCCTCAGAGCCTCTCCCAGGAGATAATCCTCCACTAAAGACCAGAGAAAGCAGGCTGTAACAGCCAGGGGCGTCACACCAAATTCTGGGCCCTGGGTACAGCAGATATACAAGCTCACAGCGCGGGTGACAAGCTCACAGCGCGAGTGCCGCGCTGCGAGCTTGTAGATCTGCTATTTTTGAAAAATCGTGAAAATGTGTGCAAGAAACCTATGTTTCCATGTCAGTGGTGCTCAAACTTTTTCATGTGAAGGACCCCCAAAATGATATGTATTTGGCCAGGGACCCCCATCTCAAAATATTTAGTTCCAGGGACCCCTCAGAAGCAAAAATAGCAGATCTACAAGCTCGCAGCGCGGCACTCGGTGCCGCGCTGTGAGCTTGTAGATCTGCTATTTTTCAATAGCTAAAGTTACTAGGGCCCCTCCATCTTGGGCCCTAGTAACTCAGTCCCACTCCCCCCCCCCTCCCTTGTGACACCCCTGGTAATAGCCTCCGCCTCACTCGCTCTCTATTCTCTTCCTCCACTCCTATCAACCTCACAGATGCTCTGTCGGAGGCTCCCAACCAGCCCACCCGCTGATTGTTAAAACTCATACCAACAACATTATTGGTATGAGCAGTAGAATGTGATAATGCAGCAGAGTGACTCACTGCCTCAGCCTGATGGCGTCAAAAGTCTAGTATCTCCCCGGTCGCACAGGGATGTCCCTTTGGTCTGGTGGTCAAGATGTTAGACATTCACACGGGACTGACGGGAGACCCGGGTTTGAATCCCTGGTGTTACAATAACGTATCGAAACTGACTTTGTCGACGTTATAATGGTGACCCAATCTAAGTTAGAGATGGTGTGCGAGAAGATCGTTTGAGCACGTAGAGCTAATTAGATTTATGACTCAATGCACTTGGGGCAGGCAATTTAGAGAGGACATATGTTGCGGGGCAACGTGATACCCGCGATCAGTTTCATAGGAAGAAACCCAGAGCCCAAATAATTAGCCTAGCCATTATCAGACATTTTAGTGATCATACAGAATGCCAGTGTCACACCCTTCAGTTGTGTTCATTACGTCTTTCAATGCATATTATGTATTGAGTTAACGACTTAAAGCCTATATACAATACAGTACTGTACTTAGTTGACCTGCCACCAGGAGCCTATACTTATACTTTCCTATACTTTCCCTCAACATGAATTACCATCACCAGAGAAGGCTGATCTACAAGCACACAACGCGTCACACTTGTTAATCCGACTATTTTCGTACCATAATAGGGAAGCTGGGGTTCATGTGGTTAAACTGACACTCAGTATTTTGCAGTGCTTAATGTGTCTAATAGAGCTCTGGCTTGCCTTCACCCTGTCATGTTGTTGCCCCTTTGTCCAAATGTCCCAGCTGCCACCAACAGTCAGACTCCAGAGTTGGCAAGGCCAGTGAGAGGTGACAGACGTGTGCATGACATGGTCACCAAACCATATGGGACGTCATCCCAAATGGTATCTGATAGGCTCCCAACACACACGCACACGCACGCACGCACGCACGCACGCACGCACGCACGCACGCACGCACACACGCACACACACACACACACACACACACACACACACACACACACACACACACACACACACGTCTCTATCTCCCTCCTTCTCTCATATGTGCACATACAACACACACGCACACACAGCAGCCGTCTGGTAATCGGAAGGTCCCTGGTTCGATCCTGGAACGAGGTCCTTGAGTAAGACACTGTTCCCCAACCACCACACCCAATGCATTATATAGCATAAGCTATAAGCACCCACTGCTCCTAATACTGTAGTTATGATGAGTAAATGCAGAGGACTTCCAGGTAAGTGAATATGTACTAGGGTGGCAAAATGCACCAAAAGCACCAACAACACACACAGGCAGGGAGGCAGAGATACTGTACATTTAGAGTTTCAGATTGCATGTCACTCTTTAGGGTTTTCATTAACAAATCACAGCAATTGTTCCGTAAATTGTGGTTCTGTTGCATGGCCGTGTGATTCTATCAATTTTACAGATTGACGATGCCAAATAACAATTGTCCACAATAGATATCTCATATTGAGTAGCTCTTTAGAGTGAGGTATCGTGATGAGAGTAACTCTCATTTGGTCACTGCCTTGGCCTGTATGATTGTGTGCTTATGTATAAGTGTATATGTCTGCTGAGGTTTGGGTGGGGGGGGGGGGGGGGGGCAGGTGCACACCCCAGGTCACTCCCCTGAATGGCATTTAGGAGGCCCTAGGCCCCAAATTTGTCGTCTACTCTGTCCGCTCGCCACCTCACTGGCCCCCACGGGCTCCCAGTGCACCCCTCTGAGACCTCTGTGTCTATGCGTTGGCTGATTCATGTCCCGGCCCTGTGCTCCTCGGATTCACTTTGATGTTTAATCCTATCCTGGCTGTGTCCTCTTTCATTACGCAGAGCCGCTCGGCCGGTCATGAATATCCAAAGGTCCGCTTACTTGACAGGATTATCCCCCTTTTCAAAGCCATTGGGGACGATTCTTCAGCCACAAAAAAACACACTCAATGGAGATCCTTTGCACTCTGGCTTTCTTTCTTTGACTCTCCTTCACTCTCTCACTGTCCCTTCTGTCTTTGTCCACGCCTGGCCGTTCGTAAACACATTGATCCACCGTATCAGGGAGTTCATCTGCTCCCCTTCATAGACTTTCAGACACACATGTGCACGTTCATGCATGTAGAAGACATGATCACACAAACACACTTGTGCACACGCGCACGCACGCACGCACGCACGCACGCACGCACGCACACACACACACACACGCACGCACACACGCACACACACACACACACACACACACACACACACACACACACACACACACACCTTGGTAATATTTCCCTTTTCAATATGTAAAGAATAATATAATAGTATCAAACAGAGGTTACTAGCTCCTGGGTTCTGCGCACATCCCTTGATTGTTTCATACAGTATAGTTAAAAGGTTGAGGCAATGTGTTCATGAGGTCATATAGTGATATGCAGGCTGAGAAGACTGTAAGAATTTCACCTGACATTAAAGAAATAACACTTGAATTCTAATATGTCAAGAAGCTATGGTTAACTAGCCGTGCACATTGCATTCCAATACCAAGTACAGAATCATGCTGCCATCTTTACCCATATAACTGTGTGTGTGTGTGTGTGTGTGTGTGTGCGTGTGTGCGTGTGTGCGTGCGTGCGTGCGTGCGTGCGTGGGTGCGTGCGTGCGTGCGTGCGTGCGTGCGTGCGTGCGTGGGTGCGTGTGTACGTGCGTGCGTGCGTGCGTGCGTGCGTGCGTGCGTGTTTGCGTGCATGCACATGCCATACTGGAGTAAACAAGAATCCCATGGGAATCACTTTCCTCTGAGGCTTCCCCTAACGACCTCCTAAGTCTCATATTCATCGCCTGATGATGCCTTGGAGACTCTTTTTTTATTCCGTCATTAGCATTAAGACCAATAGTTTATTGTTCTGGGCTGCAACTGATGCAGCTCCTCTGTTTGTTCATGTTCTCTGCTTCTCATTGTCCCCATGCTTCAGCTTCTCTGTCTATAGCTTCTGTCTGTCTCTCTCTCTCTCTCTTTCTCTCTCTCCACCACCTTTGATGCATCCCAGCGATCCTTTAGAGCATAATCCTTTCAGCCAACAAAACACGATGCGTGAGGCTCAACGGCTGTACATCTGTGCAATGTTTTGGGAGGGTTTAAGTCCAGTGTAAGTTAGTGTCCGACTCACGCCCGCTCTTCTCTCCGGAGTTATGAATATTCAAACTGACAGAGTGTCAATTTGGGGAGTTTTGGGATCAATGGGTGAGTGTCGCCGGTGGCACAAGCTGTTTGATCACATGCAGTCTCTGAGGCTTTGAGGCCAGCCTCCGTTATAGCCAATCTGCTGGGGGATGAGAAAACTGCATGTTTGACTATAGGATGTCTTTTTGGTCATAAAATATTGTATGAGCCTAGATTATTTAGATGCACGTATGTCTACACTCATGTCATCAACATGGATCTGTCCCATCTAGTGCCACCATCAGGCCGGTTTTTTCAAACACATTTTTGGACACTGCTCTTACACATTTTGCCCTAAAATCACGCTGCGACCTGATGGTCGCTTATCTCCCGATTAGGGAGTCTTACTGGTGATAAGTGTGGTAAAACGCTTTCTAAATTGACACAACTGTATTTCACCGGGATATTTTCCATGTATGTTTGTAAATGACTTTTCTTGAAAGCCGTCTTGGGATGTAATTAAGAAGAAGAAGAAGGAGAGGTTATTTGTTAAAGTGTGGGCCAATGAAACAGAATTATGGGAAGTGTGTGTGTGTGTGTGTGTGTGTGTGTGTGTGTGTGTGTGTGTGTGTGTGTGTGTGTGTGTGTGTGTGTGTGTGTGTGTGTGTGTGTGTGTGTGGTGGAGTCTAATTAATTTTGAAACGTGATACCTCGTGATCCCCATTAACTGCTGGAGTAATTGCATTTCATACAGAGCAAATGGTGTGGATGGGCTGGGCCCTGACTGAGGGAAAGCAGATGTTTGTAAAAAAAAAAAAAAGGAGACAAGCTGTCTTAAAGCTTGTGTCTTTTTATGCTGTCAACATAATTATCATTTATTTTTTATCATAAATGTTTTCACAACAATGAGGATCAGTATTGTTGTAGCAGCTATATACTGGTCCACACTGTCAGGCACTTTATATCATACTGATTGTAGCAAGGATGGTCCAATACATATAGCCTCTTTGAGGAAATTAATGGAGTATCGGACACACAGTAAAGCAAGAGAACAATTCTACTGAAAGTGCTCATCATGTAAAAATTATTGCGACCGTCAGGCAGTTACTACCAAAACCTCCACCGGCTGTCTGTCAGTCAGTCTGTCAGTCAGTCTGTCAGTCTGTCCGTCACGTCACACTTTTCCCCAACTCATATCTCCGCCACCGTTGCCCCAATCCATGCCAAACCTTGCACACACCCACTCCTTGCCTGCCAATCCACAACCTCCAGGGACCCCCGGAGCTCCAGGGACTCCCAGGGACCCCCTTCCGTCGCCACCAAAAAGTGCAAAAATGACCAAATGACCACAATAACGGGGCTGTTCACGGGGAATTCCCGGGGACCACCGACTCCTGGTGCTCCAGAATGGATGCAAAAGTGGTCGCAGTGGAGGACCCCCGCCACTGCAGCGCACATAAAATGTCGTAACTCGGGCTAGGAGCGACCGGGAGAGCAGGGGCCGGTACCCACGCGTCCGCGTCGGCGGCGCCAAGAGAGCCGTCAACATGGATCTGTCCCATATAGCGCCACCATCAGTCCCATTTTTTCAAACACATTTTTGGACACTGCTCCAACAGATTTTGCCCAAACATCACTCAAATCGGTACACAGTATGTCTACACTCATGTCTTCAACATGGATCTGTCCCATATAGCGCCACCATCAGGCCAATTTTTTCAAACACATTTTTGGACACTGCCCCAACAGATTTTGCCCTAAAATCACGCAAATCGGTACACAGTATGTCTACACTCATGTCATCAACATGGATCTGTCCCATAGCGCCACCATCAGGCTGATTTTTTCAAACACATTTGTGTACACTGCTCCTACACATTTTTCCCTAAAATCACACTGCGACCTGACGGTCGCTTATATCCCGATTAGGGAGTCTTACTGGTGATTTTACGATGAAGGCCCGCAGGAGGTCCTAAACTTCCAGAGGGTTTAATGTTAAATGCAAAAGGGAGAAAATTCTATTGGTGTAGGAATGTCATCTGATGCAAGCCTCTGCTTCAATGACTTGTATTAAAAAACACAATGTCACTCAGACCACAATGGAAAAGCAGTGTCTTTTTTGTGTCACCCATTATGCATGTTTCTTACCTGCACTTTGAAAATCTGTCAAGAAAGTATTCAACCAATCAAACAAATTATGCTCTGTCTAATTTAGCTATACTGTTTACTGAGAGAGCACTAATGACAACTCAACTAGATAGATAGATAAACTGCAGTATATACTGTACCTGCCCATTTATTGACGTCATACTGCTATACGCACCCATATAGCGAAAAGACATGCAAGACTTCAAGGACTTGAATCAAAGTGAGTGAGTGAGTCCAGATTTCAGTATTTTTACTTTTACCCCACTACATCTCAGAGGCAAATATTTACTTTTACTCCACTACAATTTGAAATATTTAGTTACAGTTACTTTGTAGATTTTGATTATTATTACAAAATATACTTCAAAAGAATTGCCAATCTAAATGCTCACAGCCTATAGCCGTTCTGCTATTTTCAAAAGATTTCTTTAGATTTGAAAAGTTGAAATGGTACTTGTGGTACTTTTTGATACCAATATTTTTTTACTTTTTACTTTTACTCAAGTACATTTTTTGAATTCCAGACTTTTACTTGTGTGTGTACAGAGTATTTCTATAGGCTTATTGCAGTATTGATACTTTTACTTAAGTAAAACGTTTTAGTACTTTTTCCACAACTGCTTCTCATGTATGTTTGACTGCATGTGTTGTTGTGTGGGTGCTCATATAGACATGTTCCCTGTGGAATAATTAAACCTTTCCATTGCTGTCACATGATATATGGATACATTTTTTTGCTCAAATGTTTACATTTTTTTATATCACTATTTTGTGAGACGGAAAGTAGCAGCTCTTCGTTTTGTGATTGTTGTTTTTAATCTACATTATTTTAACTCAAATTTGCAGTTAAGGTAATAGAGGCTCTTGTCCCATGCAGGAGGACTCTCATTATTTATATAGGGTACAATTATTAATGAATTAAAAGGAGGAAAGTATACCCAATATAGGCATCTGTCCTTCTACAGAGTGTGTGTGTGTGTGTGTGTGTGTGTGTGTGTGTGTGTGTGTGTGTGTGTGTGTGTGTGCGAGAGAGAGAGAAACAAAATACTGGATATTAGCCTATTATTATTATTTGCATATTAATATTACTATTATATCATATAAGTATGTTTATTACTATTAGAAAGTTGTCAAAGTATTGTTCTACCCTGAGTTCTCCTTCTGTATTTCCCAGCTCTGAAAAACGTCCTACAAAGTAACCGCTGAAGGACTTTTCATGTTCTTAAAATTCACACCATTTGAATAATTCAGTTTCCTAATAAATAGACGAATAAACAAAGTACAGTCATGAATATTCACCATCGGTCGTTTTGTTTCGGTCCATATCGTTCCAGCTTCAAAAGCCTTTCGAAAACATTTGCAACAGGATGCACAAGCTGCTGTGCAGCTGCCACCTTTTCATAATGTATACCGAGCTATATTCATTTATTCCTGCGTATTTCTGCAAACAAGAGCTTATCGTATGTCTCAGGGATTGTTTGCTCGAATATTTTGCATAGCTTATAAGAATCCAAATACATTTTTTCCCCATCGCATAAGTGCCCTCCTGTCAAGCAGACCACAGGAAAAAAAGACAACCCAAAAGGCCCGCATTATGTTAGTCTGTTTCCTTTTCTTTTTTTTACCCATCTCATCAAAGTGTAAAACATTCCAGAATGGTCCAACTGGACTCGTGCCTAAATAATTCAAACAATCTCGCCGCGCGGTGACAGCAAAGGAGGGTTTGCGTGTGTTAAGCGCGTGCGTGGACAAATCCAAGTTCAGTGCCAAAAAATGTAAAAGTCACCTTATATGCGTTGCATGATGAAGGAGAGACAAAATTAGTTATACAAACACAATATGTTCTGCTGAATATTATGATGCAGGCATGCATCATGCAGGCATGCAGCCACATGCACGTGTTGTAGCCTAATACATGTTATGGCATATTTTAATCTATCATGAAAATCAATCCGTCATTAGATTCTAAGTCAGACAGACTATGAGTCTTATTGGAGTTTGGTTCGTTACGTTGTCTAAAATCAATATTTATTTTTAAATGTATAGAGTTGATTGACAATGTTCCATCATACATGGACATTAGACAATTGTACGACGTATAGGCCTATTATAATGTGCTAGCCTGGCGGGCCATCCCTCATACTGCGTTCAACGAGTGAGTGAATGCACAGTATGAGGCTGGCCAGGCTACTGATGAATCTCTAGTTTTTAATCGTCTCCATATAAACTATAGGGAGCAACTGTATATTGTACAGTTTTATTGTGACTTGGGAAAGGTCACTGTCAAATCATTCTGTTTCCTTTAAGGAAATGTGGGAGGGCTTTGTTAATTTATGATGATCAAATATAAATTATAATTGTCCTTAGAAAGCAAACATTTTCTTTGAGGTGTCATTCACTGATGACTTCAAATATCAATAATAAAATAGTAATAAAGAAATTATTAATATATTGTTGTTGTTGTTTTTGTTGGTGTTGAGTGTTTTGTGAAATCTTATGTGAACTGAAATGTCACACAACAGAAACTTTACAGACAAGCATTCTTTTTTTTTCTCAATTAGATGTTTTTATTTTACATTTAAAATTCCAACATAATCACAGATTCTTATGAAATCCCATCGAAAATAAGTAAATAAATATCATTTAGCACTTTTTTTTTTTATAAAAAATAAAGGAGGTGGTCATTCTTTGCGTCGGGAAGTGAATGGCATGCTTGGCAACACAAGAAAAGTGGACTCAGGGGGACGTCAACATACAAGTAGGGGGGCTATAGCCGTGTGGGGGCTTGGAAGTGGCAGTGATAAACAACATACAGTGAAGATGACAGTAATATGAGGCTGATAGGAAGCAGGTGCAACATCATGGTAACTGTGACTGGGAAAAAAACACACCCCAAACATGAACAATAATGGTCTAATATAAAATATCTCGTACTATATAAACAGAGTAACCAATCTACATATTTACACTCTACATTTTATGGATTCCTTCAAGTTCATGGGATGAAACTTCAGGGGAGCTTCAACTCTGGCTCGGAGCATTAAGGAAAGGCAAACTATAATCGCTGGATGCAGCAATACTTTAAAAGAAACGACACCAAAAAGGAAATAAAATAAAATAAAAGTACAGGACAGAACAGAACAGAACAAATAAAGAAACGGTACAATTTGCATTAATAAGTTGATGTTTCGTTGTGTTTTTGGGAACTCTTGACTGTATAATAGGCCTATAAAGAAAACACCTGTTAACCAGCTAAGTTAGAAACAAAGCACACAGCATACTCCACGTGCACGCAACGTATTCACCAACAGAGATAAATAAACAAAACAAAAAACATGTCGACATGGAAAATAGCCGATCTACAAGCTCACATGCGTCGCGAAAGCGACGCATTGTGAGCCTGTAGATCGGCCATTTTCTCTGAAACGACTCCCCAGACAGGCAAAAGTTCGTCCCGGTAACGGGCCAAGACCGCCAGTCACTTTGAGTCGGTGGTGAGCCGCGGCATCACGGAGCTCATGCCGGACACGTGCGGGGGAGGGGGCGGCACTTGGCACATGCTGCACGGACAGGGCATGCCCGCGCCGACGCCCCAGTGCTGGAAGCTGCTCCCCAGGGCGCCCGGCGCGCCCGCGCCGCCGGGGGCCTTCAGGAGTCCGTGGTGGTGGTGATGAGGCCTGACCGACGTCAGCGTGGGGATGCCGGGCGCCGACAGCGACGCGCTCGACACCGTCACGGGCGGGAGGAGCGGGTGGTGCACGCCGGCCGGGACGTGCGAGGCGTGGGAGACGGTCGGAAGGTGGCCGGGCAGCGGCCCGCCGTGCGCCATGGTGCCGCAGGCGGACGGGTGGAAGCCGGCGTGGTGCGCGTGGCCACCGGCGGCGGCGCTGCCGTAGATCTCGCTGACGAGGCGCTTCATCTCCTCCAGCGAGTTGCTCAGCATCAGGATGTAGTTCCTGGCCAGCAGCAGCGTGGCGATCTTGGAGAGCTTGCGCACCGAGGGCCCGTGCGCGTAGGGCATCACCTCGCGGAGGCCGTCCATGGCTATGTTGAGGTCGTGCATGCGCTTGCGCTCGCGGCTGTTGATCTTCAGGCGGATGTGCTGCAGCTCGCCCTCCGACAACAGCTTGCGGTCCTTCTTGCTCAGCATCCGCAGGGAGTTGAGCGAGTCGTCATCGTCGTCGTCGTTGCTGCACAGGCTGCGCATGTCCGCGGGGATGTGATGGTGGTGGTGGTGGTGGTGGTCCGGCGGAGAGTCGCTCTGCGTCGACGACACGGCGGAGCCCGAGAAGCCGTGCACGGACTTCTTCATGGCCGACAGGAAGATCGCGTCCACCTCGGGGGAGGACGGTCTGCTGGACACGCGGCTGGCGGCGTCGGAATCCATGGTCCTCATCTAAGCACAGGTTTCTACATGGAGAGATCGGGAAACACATGATAAGTCAACTTTATTCGAATTGCTTTGACTTGGCGATTCAAACGCGCAGTGTGCAGATTTACATTGCCGATAGCTAGTCTACATTTGTATTAATGAGGCTTGATTAGGCTAGTCTTTGATTGGTTGATTGATTGATCGAATACTTTATTAGAAGTTCGCATAGGAAAAGCACAGCACATGACAGTTCAATTAGACAACAAGGTCATCCTATAGGATTTAAACCCAAGAAAGCACAAGGGCTTGTTTACATTGGGGTCCCTTTGTAGCCTACTAAATTCATAGAAAGTCTAAAAAAACAAACATAGTCTAATATCAACTCTCAGCATGCACAACAGAAGCATTATAGCAACAACAAAGTGCAATTGGAATTGGACACTTACCGGGGGGGAAATGTCCGAGCACGATGAAGAATGTAAGAGAAAACGTGACGCTGGATCCACTTGTTATATGCCTGTATACTCCACAGATCGCATCTGACAGCCCTTTTGGCACGCCTGGGCACGACCGCAGGTTCTTATAGTGGGCAGGAGCACGGAGGGGCCGTGTCACCATGGACAATGCTGTCGCTGTCCCCTCCACCGACCAATGAGCTGCCGGCATGAGGGATGTGAGGGGAGGAGGATGCGAGGACCGAGGCCTCTCTCTCTCTCTCTCTCTCTCTCTCTCTCTCTCTCTCTCTCTCTCTTCTCTCTCTCTCTCTCTCTCTCTCTCTCTCTCTCCCTCCCCCCTCCAGTCTGATGTAATTACAAAGAAACACTATCTTCATTAAATGAATTAGACACACTCCCGCGTATGGCTTCTTGAGAAAATGTTGGTCGTGCGCGTTATTCGTTTTATTATTGCCTGTAACGAAACGAACAAAATATAGAACCTCGGCTATAAATTACATTCTCTTACTTACAGGCCTATTTAAAGTGTGTCAATCGCAGAGAATATGATGTTATATGCTTTAGTACTATAAAGCATTTAACAATATTGTTTTGTTTTTTGTTGAAAATTTTTGTTTTCGTTTTTATTTGGGTTTTAACAGCAAATTACAGGCAATTATGAGTCTATATTTCAAATCTTGAAACCACCCCAGACAGTGCAGCGAATAATTAATTGATTGGATACTTCTGTTAAACAGGGTTAAACTGCAAAGCGAATTAAAACGGGCAATACAATGTGTAGAGCTATATTATTAATCTAAACATAATTTAAATATTTAGACTGTGTCTCAGCTTAGAAAGCTATATGCGATTTCTGGTCCCTCTGCTTTCAATCGAAAATTTAAATGTAAATAAATATATTTAGGCTATATATTTTTTTAAGCACAAACATGAAACAAAAAAATCACACCCGTATGGTGTGAGCTTAATGCAATATGTTGCGGGTTGCAGTTGGAGTTAATAAGGTGCTTATTGTTTTAACCCATCGCCCCCGCCAGCGCCCTGCAGCAGCTGATGGCGCCTTTTTAAGCGCACTTTTAACGTTAATAAATGAAGCGTGCAAAATTGTTTTTTAACGGTTATGATGATCTGTGAAATTTCAATTAGTGCAGTATGGAGCCAGTGCAGTGCGCGCCCCTCTGTTGGCGGTAAAGACAGGCTCTAGCAGAAGGCACACATTGGAGGCTATGAGTGATTTGCTGTTTGGTAACTGGAGCTGACATGGTCATTGTCCAGACTGAAATATGACATGCTGGATCAAGCAGTCAAAAATATTAAAATCGCTAATTGCCTCTAAAACGCCGAGCTCTTTTAAAATCGTTATATAGGTAGGCCTAGTCTCTAGTCAACGGTTATGCAGTTATAGATGCTGAAGAAGAGTGAAGAAATTATAGAAATACAGCAGTTTTTTTGTTTGTTTGATTAGTTAGGCCTATTTGTTTTTCTTGTTAAATTAAATTAAGAGTGAAATAGCTTTATATTCCCATAGCACCCCCCCCCCCCTCCCTTTTTTTCTCTTCTTTTTTATAAGGGCAGTTCAGTCAGCCGAAAATACGGGATACCACGTTTATCCAATCAGGGGAGAGAACTCATGCTAAACAAGTGATATGGAAGTGATAAAAAAAATAAAAATAAGAAATGCAGACATAATTGGATCCCATACCAAATTGAAGCTGATGAAATTGCTGACCCACCTAAAAAATAGTTTCTGTTAGGGCTACTAAAGAGCTGTTGAGAGAGTTTGTTTAAATTGAATAGAAAATAATAGAATTGAAACACACCATTGCAATATTGGAATATCGAGCTTTAACTTAAAATAATGATAATAGCCTAATAACAAACTAAAATTACAGCAACCTTGAGTTGCACTTTCATGGTATTTTCAATGTGTCCTGTTATCTGCTTGATAAATTAGTCTGGTTCAAAATGTGTTTATAGTAAAACACTAATGTCCATCAGTCTTAATGTTATGCGATGACTTAATCATTTACTAAATGTATTAGTAAGATTAGAATACCATAGTCAAGTAAATATAAGGTAATTAGGGAAGGTATAAGAAACACATCCAAGGCAGCCTCACTGCCTCAGCCTCCTTATCTTTTTTTTTTTTTTTTTTCTGTTATTCTAGTTCGGATTTTCTGAGCTGTTTTCATCTCAGAATCCCTTGTTTGTTGTTTACCCCAAATAAGATTATTATGCTAATGAAGGCGGAATCTTAAATCAGAGTAGAGAAATAAATAAATGGTTCACAATGGGGTCTATACCATCTAAATACAAGAGCCTTTTGTCTCCATGTGCTCATTTCTTAAGTTATGGATCATTATTTTAAATGCCAGCCTGGGATACAGTGACTGACAGCTTGCCTGTCATAATTAGAACATGCCTATTATTATTATAAATAAGTAGCCTAAAATCCTATTGAACCTTGAGCTAAATCTGGCACAAAATATATTATAGAATTGTTATACAAATGTGGATCTATTTTTAAATACAATTTAAAAAACATAGGTCTACATGTAAATATAAATGTTAGTGCATTTTACATTGCTTTTGCCAAAGGCAAACTTTCGGTGGTTTCTAAGTGAATTTCTTCCACTGTTGGTTCTTAATTCCTACTGATAGCTTGCCAGTCACTTGTGTGTTCCTCCATTTAAAGATAAAGTTTGTACCCACTTGACATGGCAGTATAGGCTGGAGAGATATGGGCGATGGTATCACCTTTCAATATAGTATTACAAAAATGCTTTTACAACCAACAAAATTATATAAATATAATAAATCATAATAAATTACATGACATTTCCATTTCATAATAAAGTTCAGAATAATTTTCAAGTCAATAAAAAGCATTGTGTGTGCTGCAGCAGTTGCAGCTTTAATTCTTAAATGATAGCTAAACAATTAGTTTAGTTTAGTTAGTTTTTTTCCTCTAAATTTTTATCCCACGATTTTTGGTAACACTCCCTCTGCCAATTAAACTGGAGAGAGCAACGGACTGACCTCATGAGTCCAAGCTGTTTCTTTTCACCTGACAAGGGGGAGTTTGGAAGTGTGGAAGGAACACGTTATTCCAACCAGTTCCTTTCCCTTCCATCAGGTGCCCGAGCTGGCCAGAGAGAGGCAGTATAGAGACTAGGATTTGTTTCTGAATGTATGTCTGTCTGTATGTGCATGCAAGTCTGCACGTTTCAGTATGTGTGCAACTGTATGCCTGTGCAATGTTCCTGTGCATTTCTGTGTGCGTGCACGCGACATGCACGCACGCACACACAAGCGTGTGTGTGTGTCCCTGTGCTACTGCCCGCCTGCCTGTCTGTGCCCATGTGTGATGTGCTGGGCAATGGACGGGGGGGCCATCTGTGAGTGTGTGGCCAAACTTTACAATGCTAATTACAGCAACGGGGAAGCCGGGGAGAAGACATGTCGGCCTTACAAGCGTTTCAGTATCTCTCCGGGCCTATTTATTCATCTACTAATCCTTCCAGGGTAAACAAGCATATCCCACGCAGAGAGGGGGAAAGAGGAAGGCAAAGGGATCGAGCGAGTTGAGAGAAAGTGGGGAAGAGTTTGAAAAGGAATGAGAGACAGGGAAATAGGAAGTGAGGGAGAGAGAGAGAGTGAGTGAGAGCGAGAGAGCTGACCCTTTGTGACATGTCCAATGGAAGTGTGTTCTGTTTATTCCCCCATGCACTGATCTCAGAACGTAGAACTACCGTACAGTAGATATAGGCTACATTTAAATAAACACTTGGAAGATTGTTATCCTTAAAGCATATGTATACAAAGTACTTTTACAGTAACAGCAAACACATTTGGTTATGTGTTTTCCCTAAGTTAGTTAAAGTTTTTACCTAACGTTGAAAACCGGCACATCCTGTCCGTCAGTGAGTCTGTCAGTCAGTCAGTTAGTCAGTCAGTCCGTAACGCCTCAATGTCTTTAGCTGAGTTGTTCTGACATCACATTGTTGACTGTCACGCTCCATATATGACCAAAACAACCTGTTCTGGCAATCATATATGGAGATCGCTGATGTCATCAATATTAAGCCCATATTTGGCAATGCCCATATGGACAAGACAGAATTCATTTGCAAATCAAGACTGCTGACTATCATCACCCTGGATCTCCATAAATGAAGATCACGACACTGACCTCATCACACCCTGGATATCCATACAAGAAGACTGGATCATCACCTAGACCTCCATATATGGAACTGACCTCTACATCTGATTCCCAGATGATGCCCTGTTAGGGCAACCACACCAATAGAATCCCTTTTATGCCCATCAGTATTAAGCCCATATCTGGGAATGCCCATATATGGACATATTGTTTCAGTCTAACCAGTGTGGTTGCCGCGACACCCGATGTCATCAATATTAGGCGCATATATGGGAAATCTCATATTTGGCAAGGCCCATATATGGACGCTCCATATACTGTAAGGCCAAGACAGAATTCATTTGCAAATCAAGACCGCTGACTATCATCGCCTGGATCTCCATATATGAAGATCACGACAGTGACCTCATCAAACCATGGATATCCATACATGGAGACGACTGGATCATCACCTAGATCTCCATATATGGAGCTGGTCAATACCTCTACATCTGACCTCACAGACTCCATATATGGATATAGCTGACCTGTTCCGACATCACATTGATGACTCGGCCAGCTCAGCAGAAGGGTATACATGCCAAAGTTCCCAGATGCACATGTCCATGTGCATGTACCGTGTGTGTGTGTGTGTGTGTGTGTGTGTGTGTGTGTGTGTGTGTGTGTGTGTGTGTGTGTGTGTATGTGTGTATGTGTGTGTGTGTGTGTCAGAGAGAGAGAGAGAGAGTGCAGATTTTTGATTATGGGGTGAGACTATAGGTGGAGTTTGTCATAGTAGTAATTCAGATGAAAACCAAGCATATCTCATTCCCCTTCCTCTCCACCTTTGACTCTCACACTCAAAATCCTCATCACCCCCTCGAACTCACTTTTCCTCCATCTCTTTCTCTCTGCACACCCCCACCTCCCTCCCTCCCTCCATCAGTATGGGTGGTGGTATATATAGGTCCAGTGTTGTGGTGAATACCAATAGTGAGGGGCAGCATATGTGAGCCATACTTAATCCTGCTAATCTGCAACAAAAAAAAAAGAGAAAAAAGAAAAAGAAAAACAGAACAGAACAAAAAAAGAGAAGAGAAAAGAAACAAGGAGAGTGGAAAAGGGAGAGAGGATCCCCCCCCCCCCCCTCTCTGTCTGGAGAGCTGACCAGTGGAGGCCAAATGAACTGAAAAACATGAATAAAGTCCCAGCCCTCTCACGCCTTCTCACTCTCCCTGAAATCTTGGAACGAAATGAAGTAAAATTCTCCCTTTTGTTGAAGTCTGTAGCGAGGAACGTGAGAGACTGTATGCCACTGCTTGTGTGTGTGTGTTTGTGCGTGTGTGTGTGTGTGTGTGTGTGTGTGTGTGTGTGTGTGTGTGTGTGTGTATGCTAACATGCACGCACGCCCACACGCACACACAGACACACAATATTTACATCACCCTTTTTGCTTATGAAATTGTGTTTTTCTGAAGGATTGTATACACTGTAATGTTTTTGTGAAGGTAAGGCGCTCCCGCGTGTGATAAGATTCTCACCTATAACTTACAGGTGAGCCCTCACATTACATCGCTGAGCATATGGGACCTGGCTTGAGAAATAGGTTTCTGTCCTTTTTCTGTCCCACAGGGGTGGACAGTGTTGCACTGCGCCAGGGCGAGGGCTTTAGCGCAACAACAGCTATTAGGAGGTAATTAAGTCCTAACACCAGCGAGCCTCCCATGGTTACTATAACACAACTGCAAATGGAAAGCTTACAAGCTCCTTTAGACGGCAGGACAAATTGAATGCAACTCATTGGGCTTTGGCTATTATTCCAGCGGCCCCATCTGGCTGGGAAAAGATAAAGGGGATTTGCTGGAGGTTGTGAGGGGTTGAGCCTTCGTGGGTGAATTTTGTGGGTTGCAAGTGTGTGTGTGTGTGTGTGTGTGTGTGTGTGTGTGTGTGTGTGAGTTCAGGGAAAGGAATGGGGGGGGGGGGGGGTATGGGGGTATGGGGGTGATCCAGGGATGGGATAGGGAGTGTTTTGAGGGGTCCTGGGGGATTTTTTTTTCTCTTCTCTCCGCTTCTATTCAACAGGCAGCCTGAGATTTGCTTTGGCCAAATGTTACAAATGTTTCGACAACCTGGTCTCTGATCCTTGGGGGTCACAGAGGGGGGCGTGGGGGTACAACGGCTTTACATCCACAGATTTAACAAAACAGCATGGGGATGAATATATTTCCACTGGTATTCACTGGGACTGGGATCTCCAGATGCTTGTTTTAGAGAGAAAGGAGTCCAGCTTGAGGCTCACCGGGCCCAGACCAGGCCGGCCCGCTGATTTGCCTCCCTGGCACATCCGTGACCAATCTTGCGTGGACAAAGAAGTGTCACGTTTCGCTGGAGTGATGTGGCCAATTACTGCTTGAAAGTGACAGTCGTTAAAAAGAGGGAGTGAAAGGATATGAGATACATCGAAAGAGGCTGAGAAGGGGTCTGAGATAATCCACCAGGATGACAAGAAAAAAAAAAGAAAAGAATACACAGAATTTACTAACTCAACTGTATATAAATATAAATATATAAATATAAAATGTGTATATATATATATATATATATATATATATATATATATATATATCTTGCCCATATAGTTTTAGACATCAAGTCATTTGGTTTCCAATGTGTCAACAAAGAATTACATCAACACTAAAGCCTGATTTATATGTAATTGTATGGCTTCACGCACCAAAACTAGCAGATAGAAGCTCACAGCATGTTGAAATGTGACGCGCAGTGTGCTTATAGATCTGTTATTTAGCAGATTTATCTTGCAGTATAAATTAAGCATAACCTTTGATTGATGGGCGTTATTGGCTCTTGCAAAAAACTTTAAAAAAAAAAAAAAAAAAAACAGTAATAGCATCTGACACTTTAAGTAAGTTCAGGAAACTTGTGTCATAGAGACGATGAAGCTAATTGGATATTACAACATCTGCTGAAGCAGATGCACACAACAACAAGGATGGCCTGGAAGTTGAATCTCAACATTTCCCATGTCTCTGAATTCTCTGTTATTAAAGCCACATTGTTGACTCAAGTTTCTAACCCCGAAATAGCAGATCTACAAGCTCACAACGTGTCATATTTTATCAATGTCCATTTAAAAGGGTTTCAATCAAAGTTATTCAAATTGATTAGAATTGATTTGATATACCTTTTGACTTTATCTATCAAAACATCGGTAATCAGTGGACGAGGACTATGCAAAATCGTGATCGACATTGATGGACCCACAAATTATGGCATCTGTCGGGCTCTAGTGCTGACCACACACTTCAGCTGTAATTTGTAGCTCCCCTCCCAGTGCATGGTTGTAGAGCAAGCCCTAGTGAATGACAGTGATAGCTCTACAGTATCCTTGGTGCTTCGTTACAATAGGACTAAAGGAGGCTATAATGACAGGGGGGATCCGCAGGGCCCTCGTTCAGATGGCCATTGTTAGAACCGATGGGGGGAGACAATGAGAAGCGGAATGACAATGGAGTACACAAGCAGCCATGGCTTCAGCCATGGGAAGGACCCAGGCTGTCCCCTTTCTGCTGCAATTAGCGTCATATGGAGGAGCCGCACGGGTAGCTGAAATTCCTTCAGTCTCGCTAACAGCCCCTGACACAGACACATGCACGCACAAGCACTACCGCAAGCGAACACGCACACGCACACACACACACACACACACACACACACACACACACACACACACACACACACACACACACACACACACACACACACACACGCACAACCACACATACACACACACACACACACACACACACACACACACACACACACACACACACACACACACTTTCATCATACGTAACGAGGGGGCGGACTACTTTATTACCACCCCTCTGCTAAGCAGCCGTCACACACACACACACACACACACACACACACACACACACACACACACACACACACACACACACACACACACACACACACACACACACACACACACACACACACACACACACCACACACACACACACACACACACACACAGAGACACTCACACCAACGTGCACAGCACACCCCTCCAGTAGTGACAGGTTGTGCTTTATGTCTAGTGGGGTGAGATGGTGAGTTCCATGCTGCCCTCTCCGTCACCTCATTGGCCTCAAGTCGATGAGTCACGGTGCCATTGTCCTGCACTCTGCGCTGAATTGGTGACTCATCTCTATCTCCCTCTGTCCCTATCTTTTTGGCTTTGTTTTCCCTTCCTGTCTGTGTGCTCTCTCTCTCTCCCTCACAGAGAGACAGGGAGAAGGCCGAAAATACATCAAAAAGTATTTTGAAAGAAATGACAAATAACATACAGTAAGGAGATGTCTGCGCGCTTCAGCCAACAGTCGGTAGAAGGACTAGTCGTTGCTCAACAAGGACAAACTGTATCAAAAAGCATACTACCAGGGCACTTCATAAATGACTAAATAAAATAATGGAGCACTTGACTGGTCTGCACGTTCTTTATTGCATGGGGTGACTGACGTTTTGATGTCTAACACATCTTCATCAGAGTCAGAGACTCTGAGGAAGATTCATAGATTGATTGCCAAATGTTAAATAAATTGCCTAAGTCAGAATTTCTAATAACAAATAAATAAATACAAGCATGCAGTATGAGTGTGTTTTCCATGGTGTTTGGAGCAGACGGCCAAAATGTTAACACTGTGTGTGAGAGCGCAGGCCAGAGTGACTTTATCGTCGAAAGCTACAAGTAGACCTACTATGGCAGTGTGTGTGTGTGTGTGTGTGTGTGTGTGTGTGTGTGTGTGTGTGTGTGTGTGTGTGTGTACAATATTGCACAGAGCTGTCTCGACGGCGGTAATTCACAGACACCAGCAAGATACTGACACCAGGACTGACGGAGGCTGAGGTCTGCACAAAATTTGAAAATAGCAAATCTACAAGCTCACAATGCATCGTGTCGTGACGCAAAGTAACTAGTAACTACCAGTAACAGTTTTCTAATAAATGTAGTGGAGTAAATATGAGATGTAATGAAGTAAATGTACAATATTTGCCTTTGAGATGTAGTGTAGAAGTACAGTACTTAAGTAAATGTACTTAGTTACGTTACACCCTCTGAGTCTGATCGCCATACTCATCAGTGGCTCAGGAGGTAGAACAGCAAGTTTGATTCAAGTTAGAAGCCCTGACTGCTCCCAACGGGGTTGTAACACATTTACATATGTGTTACATGCTGACATCCAGGATGCTGTGGAACACCACCGTAGGCCATTCGCATGCATGTGTATGGACCAGTGAACTGCAATAAAAGAAACAATCAGATAGGAAACTCACTGGCAATATTTCATCTGTCTTACACAAAATCGCAATGTCTTACATGAATAAAGTAAAATAAAAATGTCAACGCCCCCCTTTGTTGCCGTTGTATTCAAGGATGATATGTGGCTTCCTGTCCTCCCACACACACACACACACACACACACACACACACACACACACACACACACACACACACACACACACACACACACACACACACACACACGCACACACACACACGCACACACACACACTCCCTCTAGACTCCCCTGGCAGATGGAGTCAGGAGCATGTAGACATGGTGTCAGAGTGAAGAGCTCTAACTCAATCTGGAGGACTTAAAAGACAGAAGTTGAACATTGTGGTTTTATGAGTGTGTCCAGCCACTTAGAGGCCCTCATTTATTTCTGTTTTTAATTACCAGCCAACCAACCAACCAACCCCCCCCCCCCCCCCCCCCCCCCCCACACACACACACACACACACACACACACACACTCACACATACCAAATGATTTCTTCCTGTCACTGCATTTCATCATAGTAGTTGCTGTCTGGATGTGTACACCTTTTTACGGTCTATGGGTTTGTGTTGTCATATTATCTATGATTAAAGAGAGCTTCTTCTCTCAGGAAGGTGCAACATTTTTTAACCGTCTGGACCCCAAGACCCATATTCTGGGGGGAACATTCTGAAGAAATAGCCGATCTACAACCCCACAAAATATTGTGCAGATCTGCTATTTCAGCCAAAGAGATTCAGTGAAGATGGAAACAAGAGCAGACCAAGTAGAGTTTCAACTGTACTTGGTCTAAAGTGGAGAGAGAGTAATGTTGACTTTATTTTAAATTATGACATACTGGCTTAAATAAACGGCAGCTGTTTTTGCAAGAGGTTCTCTAACTTCTGTTGCTCTGTTCAAGTGGCTCTGTGATATCAGCACCGCTGTTACGCAGGAATTCCAACTTTAGTTAATTCAAATTGAAGATCTAGTGCAGGGTGTCTCAAACCTTTTTAGGCTGTGACCCCCAAAATAAACAAATTTGAACTGGGGACCCCCACCCTGACAAGCACTTGGAATAGTAACGGTAGGTATGACATTAATGTGACTCGGTTCCACAGATAAATATTGTGAAAATACCATTGAGTGAGAAAGAAATTACATTAAGCTAATCATCTGGGGACCCCACAAAAATAATTTGGGGACCCCACTTGAGGTCCTGACCTCAAGTTTGAGAACCACTGATCTAGTGCATACATTTTGCAAGTTGCTGCTGGCTTTCCTTTATGTAAAAGAAAGGGGCCCTAAATCAGCGTTTTTCCGAAATCAATCATTTGTGTTTTTTGAAAATTAAAAAAATACAAATACAAATCCTAAAATATCATAATATTCTTATAGATTGCAACTCATAGCAAGGTAACAAGTGTCACCAGAGAGGCTGTTCCAAAGGCATGGAGTGAGCAGACACCATGGAGGATACAAACTACGAGAGATACAAGAGAAGACCAGAGAATGGACAGGTCTCTAGAGGGAGGCCACAGGGGACACAGAAAGTGAAGGGGGGGGGGGAGACTATTCCCCCCCCTATAGCAACTTGCCACACCAGCTCTCCTTCCATTCTTTTGCAATTATGTTGTCATCAAGCCATTTAGCCTCTGTGAGAATGGGAAGAGGAAGACATGAAAGGACCACGCTGATTTAATTAAACTAATACCAATTCAGGTTGTGCTGAGAAGCTGGGGGTTTCATTAAGAAGAAGAAGGAGAACAGAAGGAAAGAAAGGCTTGTGCATGGTGTGTGTGTGTGTGTGTGTGTGTGTGTGTGCGTGCGTGCGTGCGTGTGTGTGTGTGTGTGTGTGTACGTGCATGTGTGTGTGCGTGTGTGTGTGTGTGTGTGTGTGTGTGCGTGCGCGTGTGTGTGCGTGCGTGTGTGTGTGTGTGCGCAGTCTTGTGTGGGTGCATGTATGTGTATGAATGTGAGTAAATGTGTGTCTATGTGAGTGTGTTTAAAGCTCTTTGCCCGCTCTTTGCTGTCCTGGTTTTGGTCCAGAAAAGCATAACTTGAAGAGGGAAAGATAGAAGGGTATGGGGGGGGGGGGGGGGGAGTGCTTGATTGCGGGGAGAGGGGTCTGGCTAGAGGGGCCTGTTTGTCACCGTGAATCAGCTCAGGGTGGTTCACATCATCTGGCTATTGATGGCTGCCCCTCCCCTGTTGTAAAACAAGCTCCTGTGGGCCCGCCTGAACACTGGGGGCATTGTGTCCCTCCATCACTGGTAACATACCACCCAAAGTGTCCCCCTCCCCACCCCACCCAGCATCTCCAATCCCACTTTCACTCCTCTCCTTCCTTGCTCCACTCTTCCCTCCCTCCGCCTCGGTCATCATAATGCATCCATGAGAGAGGCCACAATACTGTAAGTCTGCCTGTTGAGGACAGAGGCTCAGCTGATGCAATCCAGGAGTACATGGTGCAAGATGGCATGTGGATCAGTGGACTGATTTGGCAGAGAAGCTGAGGGCAAGGGCATTGCAGGGGCACACAAGGAAACGGTTCAGAATTATACAACAGGTAGTGCCGATGAAGCAATCTGATTGGTTGAAATAGCTTGCAACCCGTGATGATAATGAGCATTATGGAACGGGTCTCGTCAAACAAAGAAATCAGCTGTGCCGGTCGCAAAAGAGCTGCCGGGATCCCTCTCCCAACACTATGCTAGGCGGCTACACTAGCAGTTTGAAGTTCAGGGACATATAACTAAATGTGTCAATAAAAAACAAACAAAAACATTCTGTTGAATATCTTTCATTTCAATGAATGAAATTACGTTTTTTAAGGGTAACTGTTGTATAATCGCAATATTAAACTTGGGTGTGTTATCATGATTATCGGCACTTCCGTGCTGCCTATGAAACTCCCCTTCGGCTCGTTCCTGCAGCAGCGCAGGTGTGCCGATAACCATGATAACACCTCTCATGTAATATTGCTTAAGTGTAACAAAGGATGGAGCAAAGGGTGGAGGGAACAGCGAGAGACGGTGAGAGCAGCGTGGGACTGGCATGGGGGAAGGATAAAGCGGGTGAGAGGTTTTTGAGGGCTGGTGTAAAAAAAAGGGGCGTTCCCTGGAGTTCCCCGTAACATGGTAGGTTAATGGGAAGATTGATGGATTGAGACAGCGAAACAAAACAAGGGGTGGCGATAAAAAGTAGAGTGGGGGGGATATAGAGAATAGAGCTTGGGTGAATGGTGGCTTGTAGCCACTATCCCGGTGGTGTGTGTGTGTGTGTGTGTGTGTGTGTGTGTGTGTGTGTGTGTGTGTGTCACAAGGCAGGGAAAAGGAGGAAAATTTACTGCCCCAGGGGGCAGGGAGTGGGTGTGCCTCGTACCCTAATTACCAGGGAGGCCTCAGGAGCCTAGGGTACAAGACAAGTGTGAGGGGCGGGAGAATGAGACAGGATACAAGGGGTTAGTGCAGGTCAATGCTGACCACCTAAGATGCCCCCTCGCGAGGGAAAAAAACATAAAATCCAGTGCCCCCACCCCTTATTAAGCATCATCCCCAACCACCCTTCTCAGGTCCCCTCACACACAATGCTATAAATAAATATGGCGTCCCTCTCTCTCTCCCCTGAAGCTGATAATTTACTGCCCGCCCATTCCGCTCTGCCCATCTCTTTTCCATTTCTCAGCGGCGTTGCCAGGCGGTGAATGGGGACGGCCCTTTGAGTTTGGAGGACCGGGCCTGTGTTTCTGGAGGGTCCGTCCTCCAAGCCTGGAGCACTCTGGAGTGGACATGCGCACAGCCCACACAAACCCAGGCACACTCACACACATGTGCGTCCGCAATTAGCACACACACACACCGTTTCACACACATGTTGTCCATATGCGCACACGTGCATCAATGTCATCCGTACGATCCACACCCAACTGACACACAGTAAAATCCTAAGTTAATTCAAGCCCAGTAGTGTAAAAACGGACCGAAATTGACAGTTTTTTACTCTCTGTGTTAAATTAACACGGAGGATTTTACTGTGTGGGAGTCTGAGGCAATCCATGGAGGAATGCTGCCATATCACACACACGCAAGCACGCAAGCACGCACGCACGCACGCACGCACGCACGCACACACACACACACACGCACACACACATTCTAATTAGGCGTGGGGTTAACTGGGTGCATCGACGTGCCGTTGTCTCTAAACGCTGACAGCAAACGAGGTCAAACTCTCACCCCAACACCTTCACGTACCCCCCTCCCCCCTCCCCATCCACCTCTCCCCTCATCCCTCCATCCGCGCGGGTCAAAGCGCTCCCCTGTGGCCCTGCGGTGCGTTAGTATGCTCTGCAGCCTCTCTCCATCACCACTGATTTGTTTGCGTCTTCCTTTCCTCTTCCTCGCCGTTGTCCCATCTGCTCGCCCCGGTGCCGCCGACTGACATATTCACTTCTTCTCCTCGCCGGAGGTATAAGACGAGAGATGGGGAGAATAAAGCCCCTATCAGAGTCGGTACTGCGGTGAAGAGCTATCCACCGCGGTGTAGTCTTTTTGAGTCATAAAACTACAACGTTACGTCATTACTCGCGGTGAAGAGCTTTCCACCGCGAGTCCCGACACATCTCTCTGTTTTTACTTTCAGACAGATAGGCTCTTCACCCCGTTCACTGATTGGTCGATCTAGACCAGTCAGTCACGGTGAATAGGACTTCACCCTGACTGACTATGATGGCCTCCACTTATTTTCTCACTTTAGGTGGATAGCTTATCACCTAAAATTTGCGGTGAATAGCTCTTCACCCTGGACTCTGATAGAGGCTTAACGGAGGAGAACGGATAACGGACGAGGGAAAGAGAAAGAGTGAGTCTTTTTCTCCTGTCTGCGTTGTGCCATGCTGCGTCATCGCAGAGCCAGAGAGCATTCTTTGAGACACACATACGGGATGACATTTTTTATTCAACACAGGGATTGCATTACAGAACGTACATTTTGTTATATTTAATGGGTTTATTTCCTCATAGCGCAAAATATATGGTGAAGTATTGTAGTGCAGGTAACTGTAACAACCGCAGATCTTGTGCAAAATTAAAACGGGACCGCCAAATATAAAAAAAACATCAGAGATTCTGCCAATAATAATCATATAATTTGAGACACCCAAGTTTTTGCCATGGGCCAAACACGGAATCGTGTGACGTTAATCACCTTCCCCTATTCGCTCATACTAGGGCTGGCCATGACGTATGTGTATCCAGAGGAATAGGAACAGGAAAAAAAAACTGCAGACTTTTTTTTTTTTTTCACACACACACACACACACACACACACACACACACACGCACACGCACACGCACACGCACTCACAGACACACCACCCAACCGAGATGTGCAGGATTTTGTTCAATTCAAGCTCTGCAGTGTGACGGTGTCGCCGAAAATAGCCGAACTACAAGCGAAATCAGTTTCGGTGCATGACGACACAGTTGTACGACAAAGTACGAATTGGGCTGAACAGCACTATAGGCAGAGAGATTGGGGGGGAGGGCACAAGAAAGAGGGGAGAGGCGTCTCTTTTGGTTGGAGAAAATAGCGTCTCTATTCCTCAGTAAATCAGAGTGTTGTTGAGACACAGACAGGTCTAAGACGCTCGGGCCTTGCCAGTAAATGAGCAGAGATGGCAGTGGCAGCTGCACGGAGCTCAGTGCCCGTCGGCAGAGAGGGGGGCTTTTGTGTACGGGACAGGCGGGCACACACAGAGTAGCCTGGCCCATGGCATGGTCTGGAATGTGAAATCGTTGGTCTCTGTATTGAGACCGGGTCAAGTGTGTGTGTGTGTGTGTGTGTGTGTGTGTGTGTGTGTGTGTGCGTGCGTGCGTGCGTGCGTGCGTGCGTGCGTGCGTGTGTGTGTATGTGTGTGTGTGTGTGTGTGTGTGTTTTCTAGTGCTGACCTATAATGTAAAAGGGAGGGCGGTTGCAAGCTGTTGCTGTTGGTCTGGGTTTCAATGCTTATAGACTTGTATAATGTCAGTGTTCTATACATTACATTAATAGAAGCTACATGTGCATGGCCTCAACACACACATGCTTACATGAGAATTCACACCCTTTTTATTCCTACCCTGTTAACAACTTAACACATGGGTGCAAACCAGTAGCACCTGCAATGCGCGTGTCAGTTTGGGCTCTTGTGTGTGTGTGCTATAAAGCATGTCTGTTACTTTAACAGGCAGGTGGTAATGAGGGCCTGGGCTGGGCTGTGTGCTATATGCCTGCTCCCTTAATGAGGTGGCAGGCAGTCGAGGGGGCCGGCCAGAGCCAGCACCACTAATGGGCCCCTGTAGCCTCTAATAGGCAGTAATTACAGTGTGTTTACCAAGTGACTCACGCGCCATTGGAAAGGTTACCTCCAACACCTAGCTAATCCATGACTGGTGTACTCCCTCCCTGGGACAGTGAGTGACAACGCCGGCACATCTTCATTTGTACCACCTCCTCCTCCCACCCGGTTGAGTATTAACATATACGCGTGTTGAAATCTGGATGTTCGGAGGGCGGCTATTACAGTGGGTCACGGCCGGGTGGCACAGAGGAGAAGAGGTGGGTAATTATTTGTTAGCTTCATTAGTGTCGACTGAAGTACTCAATGTGCGGGGTGAAAATCCAAATTGTGCCCAGAAACCTTATTTAAAAGCTCTATATGTTCTATATTTTCACACTCACTCCAGAGGGCCACATTGATACAGTCACAAATAGAAAGGCTCAAAGTGTGTCACACTGCGACACGTTTTGAGCTTGTAGATCGTCTATTTTTGCTATATTTGAATTGGAATGCTGAATTCTTTTTAGCGAATTGGAATCCTGAAAAGTAACATTTTTATTTAATTTCAAATGCGTTTATATGTTCTTATGTTAACTTCATGAACTTAATACAATTACATTGGACATAAAAAAGTCATTAAGTCATTGAGCTACTAATATATAGACTGAAGTAATTAAGTGGGTCATGTTTGCAGGTTTGGAATTAACAGCTGAAATCAATAATACTTCAGTATTCTGATATTAACCTGCAGGCCGCATTAAGTGAAGGTAGGGGCCCGCATGTGGCCCCCGGGGCTGCAGTTGCCCATGTATGTTCTATGACCATGTCTGCAACAGTATATTGTCCAGAGCGTCAAGGGGTTCAAAGAACACGTGACCTTTATAAACCTTATGTCCATATAAGGGTCCTCCGACTCCTCACTAATGCTCACTATAAGGTAGCATTTCTGTCAACTTGCTCTGTGTTTCACAGGTGGACTCTGGGCCGTTAAAGGAGACTCCTGGAATGTTAGTGTACAAGTAGCTCTGCCAGAAGTCCATAAGACTAATAATATCTCACCTGGGGATTCCCTTTGGTTGAGCGGTAGAAATGTGGTTACCCGTGCCAGGGATCAGGTTTGAATCCTGGATGTTTCAACAGCACAAACAAGTGGAGTATGGATATGTCTTAATCCCCGAGGGAAACATGTTTTGCCACCTGAGCGAATACAATACACAAACAATCACATACAATTACATAACATTACATAACAGTAAAAAAAATAAAAATAGAAAAGAAAGAAAAAAGAGAGCTCCCAAAACAGAGCTAGCGGTGTTCATTAACTCAGTTACTGCCAATTAAATAAGCCTTCTTTGGGTTCTCCCTGCCAGCCCTCTCCATAGACTTCATGTAATTTATAGTGCACAGATCATGCACGCCATGCACAGATCATGCACCATGTTTGTGCAGGCTGTTCACAGCTTTCAACAAAAAAAACAGATTGGAAATCCGTTCAGGCATTCTTGAGATAATAGCCATTATGTTTTACATGTTATGTAAGCAAAGATGGCTACCCTGTATGAAAGATGGGGTTGTATGGGGTGGAACATGCAAAATCGCGATTGAAATCATGTTTACTAGATTTAATGGGGTCCAAATTTTTTTTTTTTTTTTTAAATTAAAAAATCAAAAAAAAAAAAGTTTTTTTTTTTTTTTTTCCTAAGTAAAAGTCGATTTAAGTCGTCTGGCATGGGAAGTCCATAGTGAGAAAGTTGATCTAAAAGTCGTTTGCACTGTGGAATCTAACAGCAGCAGGAACAACGGACCTCCTCATTCGCTCAGTAGAGCAGCTAGGCATCAAAAACTGTTACTAAACGAGCTACGCAGGGCCTTGAATACATTATACAGGGGATGGCGATTTTTTAAAGTTGGAAATGATGATTTTCTGTACCAGCGTTTCATTGATTCTCTTGGTTTGTTTGCATGCTATCCAAAATCCACCATTTTCCGTGGTGGTGAATGCAAAAACACAGAAAACCTCAGGACTACAATAAATATTTTTTGTTTTTAGCTTTTACTTTCGGTTTGCTATGAATGGGTCACTTCAAATTTGCCAAATAACAATAAAGGTTGCACACTGCTGACTATACGCCTAGTGCCTACACTCATGGTTTTTTCAGGCGCTGGGGTGCCGTCTGACGATTCTCCAGTCCTACCTACCTGACAGAGACGCTCACATTAAGCATCTCCCCTCGGGTTGCACTCTGACCTCTACCCAACCTCGATGCGGCCTCTGGAAGACACCCTGCGTTTGGGAAGGCCTTGTGGTGACCTCATCAATTACAATTCACCAGCCGGGCAACAGGTTCGCCCTCTTTCTCTGGGCGTCACTGTATTGTCCCACTCCACTCTCTCTCTCTTCATCAACATGCCAGCCTCGTCTCTCACATCGCCTCTCGTCTCAATCATGTTCTCTCTCTGTCCACCTCCTTGCGCGCAGCCTGGCACGCTGGGATCTTGATCGGTGAGGTTGCCAGGTTGACGAATAACCTCAGTCCCTGTGAGCTCTTCAACAAAATGGAGGCCTTTGATTTGCAAAGCTCTTTATCGCGGTGGTTACCCCAAGTTTGAACGTTCAACCCCTCACCTTGCGGCAGCCCCTCTCCACTTCCTATTCAAGACACAGACCCCCCCCCCCCTCCTTCCTCTCAATCGTCCTTTTCTTACACTCCATCTGTCATTGTGCAACGTGTCTACACAAATAGCTGGTCTCTGGGCACTTTTCAGGTGTCTGACTGTGGGTAATCTGGCTGGGATTAATTTGAATTGCTATGATTGTGTGTGCAGAGAGAAAGACCGTTCAGGCACACTGGCGTTCAGAGAAACAGTCATACTATCCGGTATAGGTCAACAAAACCACCCAGTCAGACCGCCGCAAGCCACAAAAGGATCAAACAAATCAGACATCAAGATATCACGGTCGTTCCGAATTCAACAACTCAAGTATTCTTTGCTTTTGAAAGCATTGTATGGTCTAGAGCAGCATTCCGGGATCATCTTTGATGTGGAGATGAATGTTGTCGGTCTACTGTCTCACTGGCCATTCACGTCTCATGAGAACAGCATTGACCGTTGGCCTCTAATCTGGTGCCCACGCTGGGCCCGGGCCAGCAGATCACACACAGCCTGTGGTTGTATGTGGGCTGGATGCACGTCAATGAGCCTGCCTGCTGTTGAATTTCGTTGTTGTCGGGTGGAAACCTTCCTCCCTTTTTTGTTATTTTAAAAATCATTTAAAACTAGTGAAAATAGACGATCTACAAGCACACAACACCTTGCGATCGGTTATTTTCGCTAGTTTTGTGCGACAGTCTTGCATGATGAAGCAGGGCTTTACTTAACGAAAATACCTACAAATTTGAAACTTGGAGATACGAGGTTTCTGCCCGACATGACGATTTGCTTGAATGTCTAGGCGCTTGCATGCGTATGAACTATCAATAACAATAACAATAAAATCATTAATAATAAAATTGAACTTTTTATTTGCATGGAACCAAATGTAGCTCAACGCACTTCACAGATCTGACAATACAAGACGATATAAAATCCTTATGGCACATCGATTTTCTTTCTCACGCAACGAAAATGAATCCAGCTTAAACTCATTTGTCCGTCATTGAGTCTCTCCTCTGTATTTGTGAAAGGAGAGCGAACAGGCCTCCCTCTCTCCTCACTCGCCATAAAGACCTGATCTCTGATTCTGTTGAATATGTAAATCCCCACTGGTGGTCCCCTTGCACCTCTCTCTCCGTCCACGAGACCCCCACTGTCCCACTCTCCCTCCCCAAGTAGGGGCAGGGGATCTGGGCTACTTTAAGGGAGGCTTAGTGGGGCTGAGTCTTCATCCCTGGTTGATTATGTGTGGTACCGAGAAGAGGGAGAAGGAGAGGTGCAGGACATAATCCTATTGTCCATCCTTGTCCCATATGGTAACGCACTGGCCTCTCCAGCGGTACAGTCCATGGAGTGGCGGGGACAGCTTGGCTCTCCAATCAGGGCCCATTTTAACTAAGCTTGTGCCTCACGCTCTATGTAGGATCACTGGTGTAGAAAAGGAGCTTGTTTTGCTATAGTTCGTCACAGGGATGGATCGGTTTTAGGGATCTTATGTATCCTCTGACATGCAGGCCAAGTTACGGTTGCGAAGCATTTACACGCTTTACGTGGACGCCTTGCTTTTGATTTCAATTTGTCACTGTAGTGGAATACCATAATATTTTTTTTGATGTGTGATCCCATAGCTCAGTGATACTCAAACTCCAGAGCCGTGGGCCGACTGGCCCACCAGCTTAATGTCCTCAATGTCACGCATTCAACAAGCTTTAAAATGAGCAAATTGGACATTCTGTTCCAGAGTTAATGGCCAAAACATCTTGAAAGTGGTCATTGAAATAGCAGATTTTCTTATTTTTACCAGTGGCTTTTCCGAATAATTAAAATACACAACACAACATTGTAGGCCTAATGCATATCAAATGAAAAGAGATATGTACTGTAGCTCTACTTAACAACTGTTAAGCCATTTGGTAGCTAAACACAAACAGTCTGGGAATCTATTTTAAGTAGATTGTTTGATTAGATTTCTTTTCCTTAGCCATAACTATCTATTTTCTGTAAAAAAGCCATTTGTGTTGAATGGGGTTGTGGCCAAATCATAAATAACATTGTGAAGCAATTGAAAGAGAGATGTGCTCAGCTATCGTTAATGTTATTCCCACTTGATAGCAGGCAGACAGACAAATATCAGACACATGTACATTATTTTTAGTGTTTGTGTGGAATATGCTAATTTAACAGAATCATTAAAAAGGGAGAACAAGAACAAGAGAGAACAAACAACAAATTACTTGATTACAAATTGTGTCATTGACAGAATATAAATGGAATTCATGCCATCAAATAATGCACATTGCACTTGTCTTAAGTTATGTGGAAATAAATCAAATAAAATGGAGAAGTTATCAAGTAGTGTCATTTTATTAACTGGCCCGTGGCCCCTTGACATTCTGTAATGTGGCCCACTGGTTCAGAAGTTTGAGTATCCATGCATAGCTGATATACACCATTCGGAACTTGTGTATTGCATGTGAGTTTGTTTGTCATTCCTGAGTAAAACAATTCAATATAGTGCACTTTATTGGCGTGGCGGTTATGTGGCTAATATTGCCAAACTTTTGGAAGCATCCTCTCCACCGCCAACCACCATATCGACATATCAGCATCAGAGGGGGGGTGGGGTGGGGGGTGGGGGGTACGGAGATCAATTATGTGTGAGGTGGCAACATGTGAGCCTGCTGGGGGTCGGGGGGGAGAGCGGGGGGGGGGGGGGGGGGGGGGGGTTCTGCCTTGTGTCAGCAGCAGCACGGACGTCTGTTCCCTCCTGGCGGAGGTGTGGACCCTCGTGGGGGGCTTTTTTGTTTGAGGGGGGGGACTGTTACTACCCGCGTTGGTCATTCAGCCCCAGCCATGTCAATCGGCATATGGTTGATCCACCCCCAATGGGTTCATGTAACCAGAAAATGCCGCCTTTCAGGGGCCACCATTCTCCATCAAGCCGGGGAGATTAGGATGTAATGTGGCTCTCTTCCCTCCACGACGACGGAGGGGGGGGGGGTCACAGCCACAGGAGAGGAGATGTTGGAGAAAGGGGAGGGGGGGGGCGATTAGGACACACGAGCCAGGCGAAAATGCCCTCAGGGCCACGGAGAGGAGAGAGAGAAAGGGTGGGGGCGGGAGGTGTTGTTGAGGGTGTTAGACATTAGGTATCAGTGTTGTGTTTCCCATAGCACAAAGAATGGCTATTTTGTACTATTTCGCTGTGATTTATG
>NC_137829.1:3094450-3196950 GCF_963921795.1 Nannobrachium achirus
ATGCAAACATACGTGGGTGTACTTGCATATGGCATGCACACGTGGTACTGGGTACGTGTGGCACACAAATACTCTACACACACAACACAACCACACACACACACACACACACACACACACACACACACACACACACACACACACACACACACACGCGTGTTGACGGACACACTCCCACTCCCCAGCAATTTGTTGCCTGTGACATCACATTGTGTGGCGCAGGGCTGGCTGCTTCGTTAGCTTTCCTCTTTAATGAGCAGTTTAATTGAGCTGTCTAGCAGGCCACCTGTCGGCCCACAGCCTCATTACCATACTAATGGACTGACATTGTGCTACTCTGACAGCCTGGACTGGCCTAAACAGGGGAGAGAGGGGAAGGAGAGATGGAGGAGAGGAGAGGAGGTCCTATATTAGTCCTGTCTGATGCCGGGGCACTGGAAGCAGGAGTGAATATAGAATAAATAGGCCTAGAGTAGCTGGTGAATTTGGTTAAAACTCTATCTGCATTTGTTGTTGTCTGTTTGCAACTATTACCAACAAAGTAGAAATTAATTAATAAAACATGTTTTTCTCCCTGCCTAGTTAGGACTAGGTTCCAAATTTTAAATGTGGACACTATGAGTAATAGACCTATGTGTTCAAATACCTCTTTAGATTATTGACTTAATTTTTTGTAAAGGGTTTGATAAACATGCATTTAGTTTGCGAATACTTTAGTGTTTCTTCAATATGTGAACTGTACTGTAACTTAGGTCACAATTTACCTCACAATTTAAACATGTGACCAAACGGCCCTGAGGATTTAAGTGTACACACTTTTACATACAGTGCTAGAGGTAAATCCTGTACAGGTGCATGGTGTGGCAGAGCACGTTGAAGTGCTCTTACTGGAGCAGACATCTGGTCAGCTGCAGAATCTGTCATGCTACATGCAGGTCAAAACACATAGGAGAATGTTCTCATCCGCACACATCCACACGCACGCACGCACGCACACACACACACACACACGCACACACACGCACACGCACGTGCACACACACACACACACACACACGTGCGCGCACGAACAAAGTAGAAGAACATTAATCCTTTTGCTTGCCCTGCTGCAGAAGGTTTTGTATAAATGACAGGTTTTATTGTGGGTGATTAGGCCATTGAGTATAAGTCTCAGTAATGCAAGTCAGCTGGCAGGAAACTAGTAGCTGGCTTCAGCCTGTTTCCATGTGGGCCGTGTAAATAATTACATGGGTGATTATAAGACCAAGGCCTGTGACTATAGTCCCTTTCTAATCATGTCAACAAAGTCAGTGACAATCTGGGTCGTGTTGCGCTCAGTAGTATACTCATTCGTATTTGTATATTTCACCTGATACGCTTATCCATTGTTAATTACATTAATTATTAAATGCAAAGTCATGTTTTCAAGAAACGGTGCAGATGATCTTTTAAACAATTTAATTGAAGCATAACTGGTAAAAGAAATTATAGTTATTCTTTATTCATATTACATAAAGCTTTTTTTTATCACAATATTGAGATGAGTTGTCAGCTTGTATATTGGCTACAGGGTTTAAAGTTCTCAGTCCTGGGGACTGATTTCAGTCTTGAGGATTCTATAGGGGCTATTTCTGAGATCAGTGCAGATCCGCAAAAAAATAAATAAAAGAAAATAAGGGGGAGTTGTAGCGATGGCCGTGGGGTGAATGACAAAGTTGTTAAAATGCTAGTCAAGTGATCTTCAAACTAAAAAGCAGTTATAATTTCAAGATATGAGTATTTGAATTGGCCAGACTAGCATAGAGTACAACAGAACTCCAGAAGATACTTCTGTAAAATTAAGCATGGATTTGCACACACACACATTCAGCGAAGGCAGTTCAGAACTTTAGGGAAACACTCCAAATGTTGCACGCACCATGTTTCAAAAGTCATTTATTGGGACATGGTCCGAAATTATCTTTGGCTTTAACCCCTGTGGCTATTTCCGCCAAGTAACACCATCCTCTTACAAGTGATTTCCCCTTTCACTACATTAATGCTGGAATAAAGGACTCAAGCTTCAAAACTCTGATAATCCCAGGAATAATCATCCTGATTTGACTGACTGTCCTTTGACCTTCCATCTCGGCTGAGAGCATTAGCTCCAGAAAGGCTGACTCCAGGGGCCAGAAGTCATCGTACGGGGCAGACGAGAGGGCAGACATGCTGTGGTGGACTTTCCTACATGCTCGATTCCAGCCATGACCCTGACCTTCATTGCCAGCCAGATGGACACATGACAGCATGGCCATCATGACCACCAACACTGACCCATAGGCGAAACCCAGACCAGACCTACCACCTCAGGTCAGGACTGGGAATGTGTGTGTGTGTGTGTGTGTCACGTGCGTGAACTTTGACCCTTACAAGAGTGACCGATTCATGATCAGGTCAGGAGTAATATGAGTGAGTGAGTGTGTGTGTGTGTGTGTGCGCGTGTGTGTGTGTGTATGTCCCAAATAGACCAAATATAGGTCCCTCAATGGTTGTGTCTTTGTTTGTGTGCGTGCATGCGTGTGTTGGTTGGTGTGTGTGTGTGTGTGTGTGTGTGTGTGTGTGTGTGAGAGAGAGAGAGAGAAAAACATTACAGGTCCCTGATTAGTCCATTTGGATCAATTTTTGCACTCGGTGTTAAATTAAGGATTTACGATGTACTGGAAAGAGGAGTGTTGAAATAATCCCCAGGGGAGGGAAGATTACTTTTCTGCATTCAACCAGCAGATGGCTATCTCAGATGAGCACTCAGTTGGGAGCTAGTTGGTTTGGGGTTTATGTTTATTTTATTTATTGTTTATTTTAACAGATCCTCGTCGTTAGCTGTGTGGGGAAAGCCAGGCCGTCCATAAGTCTAACCTAGGAACCTGAAGAATAGTGAAGAATAGTTGAAATTGCAGATCTATAAGCTCATAAGGTTGTGAGCTTGTAGATCAGCATCTACAGTATGTACGTGCATCCACTATCAATGTTCTTTTTTAAGTATAATCTCCAAGCTATTACAGCCTCCGTTTTCATCGCTCATTCAATGCATGTTTCATGAAAGAATATCCGATATTACTAGCCTTATTAGCCTACTAATTTATTATTGAACATTAAAAAAAAAAGATATGCACTTCATCAGCTGGCCCTGCATGGTAAAAAACTAAACTGGTTTGATTGATTGATTGAATACTTTAATAGAAGTTTGCATAGAACAAGTACAGGACAGTAAAGTTCAGAATTCAGATACAAGGTCTACTACTAGGATGTAAACCAAGAAAAGCATAAGAAAGCACAATTCGGTTCTTAAGCTGTGACATAATTTTGTAGTCAGACTCACCGCTGGTGTCAAGCAGGTTTATTGTCAATATGCGCAGTGCTGTGTACCTCGCTGTTTCAACAGCCCTGAGACAAAAATAATGACTAAAAGTATAATTCTACCACTTTCCTGTCAACAAGAACGAGAAGAGGAAATGCTGCAATCTTTCCAGTGGTGGAAAAGGTACTCCAATGTTAAAAGTATCAGTCTGGAATCCACTTCATGTACAGCAGCCCCCACAAGGAAATTACTCTACACGAAAATGTCTTTTATATTTTCACACAAATGTGGTTGTTACAACAACATTGTTCAAGTGGATATGTTTGTTCATGCTTATTGCTCTGGTCCATCATAGCGTTTGGTTCCTTTCTGAAAAAGGAGGTTAATGTAAAGAGATTCACATGGTCGAACATTGTTGTTTTGAATGGTTGTGGACGGAGCTGGTGCCGTCTAGGCACCAGACTACAAAATGACATCAGACTTAAGAGCCGAATGGCTTGTTTACATTGGGGTCCTTTTGTACTCAATTCATAAATATCACACCTCTAAGTGACTTTTCAGAGCAGTTTTAAAGGAGGATAGGGATTTACACTCCTTTAAGGCCGCCAGTAGGGCATTCTACATTTTTGCGGCATAGCAGGAGAACAAATGGAACCCTTTGTTTGTGCAAATTGTGCCAAATCTGATCTCTGGTGTTGTAATTGTGTACATCCTTGATGTTTTGAAAGTATTTTTGACCAAAAAAAACAAACAAAAATAACATTATAGTAAATTTACCCCCATTGATTGTGGATGGGGACCCAAATGCATTACTACGAATCCGGGCCCCCATCCGGACTCAAGGGGGGTAAATTTACTCTAATTCTATTTTGTCTTAGGAATGCAACAAATACGAAACAATATTACTGAACTCAAGTCTCCATGGCGTGAGTAATCAATAGGAAAAAAGTATTTTACTGGCCAGAATTACTGACTTTACTGAATTACTGAGCATTAGAAGATTGTGGAAGAAATAAGTCTGGCTTGAGAGCCTAGCGCAACGAAAGCCAGTGGTAGAGAAGGCCATGGTCTGTGCCCGTGTGGTGGGATGGCGTGTGCTAGCTAGCTGCTGTGTGTGGGTTGCTGGTTGATGTGTGCTAATGTGACAGGGGAAAGCTGCCACGAGGAGCCTGTAGCACAATGGAGGAAAAGGCACCACACTGGGCCTGCTATTTTGCTCTTTTCCAGGCTGATATAGCGGAGACAACAAGCAGAGTTCAAGTCAATGATTTCAGCCTCGGCTCGTGTCTACCCATCAAGCTGAAATTGATGTGTTGTACTGTCGTACAGTGAGCAATGTGGTTGTGCGATTAAGTCTAAATAAAATGTGCAGGACTGAGGATTAGTTCATTAGTATACTGTATGTATACAATATAGTTTATACTGTATGTCGCTGTGATTTAGGTACACTTCATATCCGTTGTCCCAACAGGACAGAAATTAAAACTTAAAACTAAATCATGTCATCTGGTCACTAATACTATAGTCATCCATCCCATGCACTTCCATTGCATTTCTGCGTCGGTGGTCGGTGTCATTGGATAGTACTGCACTTGAGCTGAGTTCTGATGGTGTGGAGCACAACGGTTCGTGACTGGCATTTTGTTTATTTCGCTGCAGTGCCGCATCAAATAGTTGAGCTTAATTTGTTGTGATTTAGGTGACTGCTGCATGGGTAGACTCTCCAAGTATGGCATTTGCGCAAGCTGGCATAAAAAGAGGAGGGCAACAGAAAAGCCTTAGAAAGTACAGGAAAATGGGAGGCAAAAGAAGGGTGATTACAGCTGAAAGGTGGCCATGGGGATGATGGACAGAGGAGGAAGGAAGGAGGAGGGAGGGCGGTATAGCCACGGTAGTGAAGCAATATGCATTCAAACATCCAATGAATACACCCCGACTCCACACAACCATATGCTAATGATGGCCACCATTTAATGTGTCAAATTCACAATTCCTTCCTCTGTGTCTTTCAATCTCGCTCTCCTCCCCACGCCTAATTGCGCTGCACCCCTCCTTTTTTTAATAGAGAGTTTCTGGTTTGAATTAAAGCCCATATTGTTGCCCGCCTGCCCGCCCTGCAACCTCTAAAACAGACACACAAGCTCTTGGATGCGGAAACGCATCCATGCGCACGCACGCACGCACGCACGCACGCACGCACGCACGCACGCACGCACGCACGCACGCACGCACGCACGCACGCACGCACGCACGCACACACACACACACACACACACACACACACACACACACACACACACACACACACACACACACAAACCACCTTGCCCACAGCATTGCTCGTGGTACCGTGTTGTCATGCAGACTTTTATATACAGGCTCCATTTTATCTGCTAATGTCCTGCCGCCTCCCCCCTTTTGCTCACATAGAAGGCCCCCCACGACCAACACTAGAAGAGGCAGCAACCACATGCTGAGTTTAACAAGGTGCCCTACAAGTGTGGTGCGCGCGCTTGTGGGTGTGTATAGGAAGCACAGGAAGGGTCAATGAAGGGGTACATTGAGGGAGAGGCCACGCTTTCTTGGCCTCGGTCCCTAACCCCCCCCCCCCCCACCCTTCCAACCCCACCAGTAATTACTGAAGCCATCCTACTGACCACCTGCCCCTGATCTGAGGGCGGAACCAACCATATAGAAACAGGCAGCTCGAGTGGGCCGCAAATTGAGGGAGGGTGCATTTCCAATAGCCCTGCTGAGAATTTAGGGAAGTTTGTGTGTGTGTGTGTGTGCGCGCGCGTGTGCATACACAGTAAAACCCTGAGTTAATTCAACTCTGACAGGTCCAGTTTTACCTTTTGCTGTATGTCTGTGCATGTGTGTTTGCTTACGTGCCTGCGTGCCTGATGGTTGGAACTTGTGTCTTAATTTAGTTCCTTTATTATTTGATCTTACGTTTTGTGCACCTATTCTTACATATTGTGGTAACAAGACTTTGAATGGTTGGCGGAGGCCCTTGGAGGTGTGTGTTACTACCATAGACCATCTTTGTTGAACATGAAACCAATTGAAAGAGGGACGGCATGTCCCCGATTTGACATTATTGCAGGGTTAGTGTAAGGTTTAAGGTTAGGCACAACTCACACTGGACTGAACCATAGACTGATCCCAATCTCCATTCAAGGAAAGACAGTACTGTAGGCCTATAACAGGTTGATATCGTAGTGCATACACATCTTGGACTTTGGACAATACTTTTGATCAATTACACCTACTGTCCCCAAGATTTCTGATATAAGTTATCACACACTTACAATAGAAAATAAGTAATAACACATTTCATCTGGCTGGAGATATAGAACTTTGAGATGAGAAAATGTTCACTTTAGTAGTAGTTTCGTCCACTCAACCATTGCAACACAGCTTTTTTTTCTTTTTACAAAAAGGGTTCATATTTTAGATTGTAGAGAAAAGAAAAGATGAGTGTTCAAATGTTTTCATTTACTGCTTTCTATCCTTTTAGCCATTTTGATTTCAGTGGGTGGGGGGGGGGGGGGGGGGGGGGAATACGTACAAGTGGCTAAATATGTATTTTTAGACACAATAAGCCAGTGATTCCTTTATTACTATTTATTACAGTAACACTACTAGCCCCCATAAGTCACACTTGACCATGAAAGATATTTAGCCACTTGTACGCATGCCCCCACCCACTGAAATCAAAATCGTTAAAATGGCTAAAACAATAGAAAGCAGTAAATGAAAACATTTTAACATTCATCTTTTCTTTTATCTAATCACAATCTAAAATATGAACCCTTGTTGTAAAAAAAGAAAAAGAAAAGTTGTTCTTTAAACAAACTGCCTCGCTGATATGCTGTTTGTTTACTGTGGGGATTATATGATTGTCTTCGTGTTGTGTTGTTTATTGTTCTTGTGTATTTATTTGTTGCTCAACAGACTGAGAAAATGAATATCCCACTGGAACAATAGGCTGATCTGATATAGGCATGGATCTCTTATGATTAATGGTTATGGCATTAGCTCAGTTATGGTTCAGGTATAAGGAGATATGGAAAGGAAAGGAATTCAATGACATTTTGTGAAAGCCTGCGCATGTGCGTGTGCGCGAGGGAGCGCGTGGGACTGGCAGTTACCTCATCTTCCCCTGCATGCCTTTCCTTTTCTCCAGCATGCTCTTGACTGCATTCTGGCTGCAGGGTCCTAAACTCCTAATCCTCTGATCAGTATGCCAGGGGAGGACATGGGGACAGCAGGGAGAAAGAGCGAGGAGGACGGGGGACGCCTGGCCAGGCTGATGACAAACAGGGCCCAGTAGCAGCAACGCCGTGGCCCCTGTCACATTATCACAATGTCTCGGACAACTTGTGTTAATGCATCCGGGGGGCCCTTGCTTCGTTGTCGACGAGAGGGTAGAAGCATAGTGAAAGGGGGGACGTCCACTCCTTCCATCTACCTACGGTGACCCACTCATACACTTCTTTACGGTCTATGGGTTTGCCGCTCTGACATCATGCTCTGAGGTCACACTAACAGAATCCCTTTATGCCCATATATGGAGGCCACACACCACACTAACAGGATCCATATATGGCCAAGACAGCCCATATCTGTGTGGCTGCAGGGATCTCCATGTATGGGCATAAAAGGGAATGATGTCAGATGTCATAGGACTTTCACATAACGAATAACTGAGTAAGCATGTTTGGCCGCTCACAGCATATCTCCATATACACTACATAGATCTTCATATATGGGTACCAGGGGTCTCCATATATGGGTAACTGGTCCGATATACATCACTGGCCAGATGGCCATGGGTGAGGTCACTTGTCGCCCTGAGGCGTCTTACTAGTATAGAAAGGTGCGGTGGGGGTCAATAACCTTACTGAATATAATGGGTCAACCAATTGGGGGTGGCACATTTCACATGTTGGACAAAATGGACTGGCTCTTTCGAAACATGACATGGGAATAAGGACAGAGTACGAGGGACGACAAGTCAATGACACAAAGACAGAAACGCCTGGAATTACAGAACTGTTCGTACCGTTTCCATGGTCTGCATGTGTCAGGTTCAAGTTACTGGCCAGACAAAGGGCAGGGTGAATGGAGTGACTTGGGGCACCAGAGGATTTGGGGGTAGGGAGTTGCTTGGCACACAAACAATATGCAAGGACACTCGTCCTTGCGTAGGTCGTGGTGGCCCCAAATCCCCACATTTTGTCCAGACAAATTGACTGGACCCCGGGGGTCTTGTTTGCCTATAGCTCTACTGGCCTGCTGAAGAGGACTTGGGGGGGACTGGGGGGGGGGGGGGGCAGCAGAGAATGTCCACCTCCAGAGAGCACAGCTCATGAGAACAAAATAAATTGATATCCCAGTGGAAACCTCTAGATCACTGGTTCCCAAGCACTGGGTCGGGACCCATTTGTGGGTGGCAGACACATTTTTATTGTCTCATTTTGTTTTGAATTATTTCAAAACATTTTCTAAAAACATTACCAAAGAAGCTAAGATGTTCAAGGATAACAAAAATGATATGATATTTCTAAGTAATTTAATAAATAAATAGATAAAAGAAATCTAAGAAATGTCATTTTTAGAAAAGGGAAATTCTAAGTAGTGAAAATAGCCGATCTACAAGCTCACAACGCTGCGCGAAGTGACACGTTGTGAACTTGTAGATCTGCTGTTTTCACTAGTTTGGGTTGCGGGCAAACATTGAATTTTTCTTTTGGTTCTTGAGCTAAGACGTTTGGGAACGATTGCTCTAGATGCATTGTCATAGTAAAATGTATGGTGAAATCCAAGAAGGAAATCTACCCACCAAAGAATTTGAAATATTTACAAGCTTGATGGTCTGTGATATTTGTCCTGTAGCGTTTTAGTTATAAAACTGAGTTGTATTTTACTGTAGGTCTAGCTCTAGGCCTATTTCTATGGAAGGCCACTGTGTGAGATATTTTGTAATTAATGGCTGCTGCCTGTTAATTGGTGGTGTAAGTGATATTTTTTCATACTTTTTTTTCTCAAAAGGTTATAGCTCTATAACCTGATAGTAATCATTGATATGGTGTATTCTGTAACAGGAATATCCCCAACTCCCTTACACTTTAACACTTATGTTGCAATGATTTTTTCCGGCCAATGTCCCGCGTTGCCATGGTTACCATAGACTTCCATGTAATTGTGCAATTGTGTAAAAAGTGCACGCCCATGCCTAGATGATGCACCACGTGTGTGCACACTGTTCACAGCTTTCAAAATCCGCTTGGAAATCCGTTCAGGCATTCATGATTTATGGGCCATTATGTTTTCTTCAGATGTAAACAAACATGGCTGCCATGTTTGAAAGAATGGGTTGGTATGGGGGTTAAACATGCAATTTTGCGATCGCGATCATGCCTAATACATTTCTGGAGGTCCAAAAACGGCCCAAACTCGGGAAACTCGGGGTTGGCACAGCGTTGGTATCAATACAAACTCGGGAAACTCGGGGTTGGCACCAGATGTAATATAAGCATAAAATACATTTTGAGGATGGAATATCCTTTTAGATTCCACAGCTTCAATTTTGTTTCAGTTCAACCTTTGTCTGCTCATTTCTTAATTTCATCACTTCCAATTTCACTGTATCCTGTATGAATTCTGTCTCATCACTGGATGCAATTCCTATCCTGACATGACAATGTATTTATTTTAGATTCACTAAAGATCATGAGAGACAGGGTGACCTGTTACTCTATAATCACTCTCCAGCACGGGTTGAAAAATATAATTTACACCACCGTCAATGGCAAAGCACCATGTTATTCGCACAACACTGAAAACAATCACCGTTTCGGACTGAAAGGCTTCAAAGCGTTGCTATTCCCTCTTGATCAGTGCCCCGATACCCAGTGGACAGGCGAGGTATGGAGACCCGGCTGCACGCATGCCTAACCAGGGGGGCACGGCGAGGTATGGAGACCGGCTGCACGCATGCCTAACCAGGGCGGCACGGCCGAGCTGGAATCCAATAAGAGGCCAAAGTGTCCTGGAGAGAGTAATTAAGAGGAACGCCACATGTTGAGGAGCAAGTGTGGCCAAACAAATTGTTTGTCTTACGTGTTTTAAAAGGGACAGGATGGACCCTGAGGAAATGACGGTGTTGGTGGGCTACACCCCCCCAGCACCCTTTGAGCAGTGACTGGTGTAGCGTGCTGCCATACAGGCATCAGGCCTGCGCTCTGGCTCTGTGACTAATCCTGTTGGAAGCGCTCCACACCCCCCTACATGGAGGTTCGTAGGGCAGCAGGGGTTCTTAAAGCGGGGTCTGGGGGACCCTTAGGGGTCCTTGAAGCGGTTCCAGGGGGTCCCCAGATAAATTTGTTAATAGAGCAAAATGAGTTTAATAACTTTAACCCCATCTACTGTACATCGGCTATTTGAAAACACCCGATCTACAAGCGCACAACACGTTGTAGATCGGCCATTTTCAAAACAAATAATTTTGAAAAGCTTGAATATTCTTTAGGCATTGTAATAGCCGGGGAGCCACAGGCCCAAAAGCTCAAAGAATAGGATGTTACCTGTGATGTCATGACATACTTTTAATTTTTGTTTTTTCTATTAATTTGGTCATCAAGGTCCACAGAATGAGAGGCCTGCTCTGCCGGAAATCCTGCGAAAAGAAGTTATGGCCATTTGTATATTCACTCCATCGACTTCAATATAAAGGAAAGAAACACACCAAAAAAAATATGCTTTAAGTAGCATGTGAGGGGTCAAACTAGGGATTCTTGATGATTCTGAATCCATTGCAAGCATTTGTTTTGCATGAAAAACATTCCTTGGGCTAGAAAACGGACCAAAATAACGGTGAAAAGTGATGACTCATCACTTTTCACAGGTTTGAGAGGCTGAAATCTAGCCCAAGGAATGTTTTTCATGCAAAACAAATGCTTGCAATGGATTCAGAATCATGAAGAACCCTTAGTTTGACCCCTCACATGCTACTTTTTTGGTGTGTTTTTTTCCAGTATAGTGAAGTCAATGGGAAACTTTTTTTCGCAGGATTTCCGGCAGAGCAGGCCTCTCATTCTGTGTACCTTATTGACCAAATTAATAGGACAAACAAAAATTTGGAGTATGTCATGACATCACAGGTCCTCTCTCATTTTGGCCCAGTGGCTCCCCGGCTATAACTACACAAACCTTCTATGGGGCTCCCTGGAACAACAATATTTTCATATGGGGGTCTGTAAAATGGATATTAATTTGGGGGTCCTTGACATGACAAAGTTTGAGAACCATTGTTGCAGGGTTCCTAACCAGTAAGACTCCCTAATCGGGAGATAAGCGACCGCCAGGTCGCATACACAAACTTTAGAAGGCAATGGTAGCCAATCAGGAGGGAATATGGGAAACGGGACAGATCCATGTTGATGACATGACTTTAGAGATACTGTGTACCACTTTGCGTGATTTTAGGGCAAAATCTGTGGGAGCAGTGTCCAAAAATGTGTTTTGCAAGAATCGGCCTCATGGTGGCGCTAGAAGAGGGCCATGTGAGAAATGAGGGGTTGTGGTTTGACAGCCAAGGAGTAGGTGTGCAAAGTTTGGCATGGATTGGGGCAACAGTGGCGGAGATATGAGTAGGGGAAAAGTGTGACATGACATGACGTGACGTGATTGACAGACAGACTGACTGACAAGCGGTGGAGGTTTTGATAGTAACTGCGACCTGGCGGTCGCAATAACCATCACTCTTGAGAAGAGAGCTTGTGCATGAAGGCTAATACGCAACACAACTGTTGTGGAAATTTCAGTGTCCCTTAATTAAATATGATTTACAGGGTATATTTATACATTTATATATATATATATAAGTCAGGAGGAGTAAATATAAATGAGAAGCTTGGTTGGTGGACAGATCCATACACATGTCTATTCTTGTACATGTAGTATGCTATACTTATAATAGACAATAAGACAAATCAGGATGCCAACAGGTGTCATGGAACAGCCCATGTATAAGACAGAGGTGAAAATAGGACAGACAGAAAACAGACCAACCCCTGTCCTCACAGAGAGACCAACCCCTGTCCTCACAGAGAGTCTAAGAGCATATTATAGCAGGAATAGGGCGAGGGAGGGCGAGTGCCAAAGTGTGGCCGGCCTCGGCTTAACCTAGAATGATATATCATGTATTTTAGTATTGTCATATTGGGCATTACCATCCAACCATAGTGAATATCATGCTCACAGCATTTTAAATATAAAGAACAAAACAATAGAAATAGAAAAAGTCTACCAGTCTGCTTCCTAATTGTCCATACGGTTGTCCACAAGCCAAATATTGGCCAAACCAATTTGTCAGCCAGGCTCTAAAATAAAATCGGGATCAACCTAACCTACATAACTGAAAATACATTATCTCACAAATGTCATTTACTGTTTTTGCCAGTACAGGATTCTTAAATGTAGCTACAAGAGGATGTAAAGCAAACTAGCTTTACATTAGATGAAATGGTAAGAATGGTTGGTCGCACTTGAGCCTGCAAATGACAATAACTATCAACTCATACATGAATTCATCATGAATTTATTATGAACTCGTCATTAATTCCTGATCCTCACCATTAACTAATGGTGAACTTAACCAAGTGTAATCTATTGGTTAATGATGCTATTCCATTTCTATGCCCAGGATGAGTTCTCCAAGGTGGGTAAGAGTAGCGAGGAGAGTCGGTCTCTGAACGCACCACCAGTACTTGGCACTCATTACTTGGTGCTGAGGGCCAAACAAGATTTCTGGATGTATGTGTAAGCAAGCACCCTACTCCTTTTCCTAACCACTGTGCATTATCTCTTTTCTTTTTTTATTACAAGTATTTTTATTTTTACTCCAAGCTGCATCTCTTGCTACTGCCATGATAACTGAATTTCCTCTGCTGGAACAATGACTTGCTGCTTGCTGCAAGCTCTAGTGTTTGTTCACGCTACTTAAATGGCATCTCACATTACCAGTGATATTAGTAGGGTGCTTACACATACATCCAATTAAATACAGTACACAGATTAATTATTTCCCACTACAATAGCATGCATTCTCACCTCAAGGTCTCAAGGTGCCATATTTAGGTCACATGCTTGGTGAGGTGCCTTTTGGTGTACAATGCCAAAGCACAGTGTTGAGACGTTGAGAGAATGATCATAACCAAATTATCAACTGATAATCTGCATAGCTGTATGAAGCTCATACACCCAATACTTATAATAATCCTTCAACAGTGGGACGATACCGGTACTAACATATACACCGAGACAACATTACTTGCTTTAACAACTACAAGTCCTTTCAAAGATAGATGAAAATAGACCATCTCACCAGCTCACAATGTGTCACATCGTGATCCATTTGTGAAAAAAGGTCATGATGACCACCACAATATGGACGCCACGGTTAAAGTGGTTAATGGTTATTCATATCGCATTTCCCAGATTATCACAACAATGAGCTATCAGACTAAACAAACAGTGACACTCCTTGCACTGGTGAGAATTGGGTTAGGATGCAGACTTAGCATGTGGGAATGTGGGACACACACACACACACACACACACACACACACACACACACACACACACACACACACACACACACACACACACACACACACACACACACACACACACACACACACACACACACACACACACACACACACACACACACACGTCTTCCCAGATCCCTGGTGGGCTGTGAGGTTATTGCAAGTGTGGGCCCCCCAAATCATTTGCAAAACACTAGGATTATTGATAATGTAACATTAAAGTGAACAAATGAAAGTAAAGAAATTGCATCCAAACTGGTACAGCCGATTGATCACTTAAACATGCTCTGAAAATGCAGTGCTCCCTCATAATGAATAGGTCACAAAAACACAGCATTTACACCATGTTTATCACCACTTTATTAACTTCATTTACCAGACACTGTCCAGTGCTGAAGCAGCAACATTCTCCTCTGTGTAAATGTGACCAAATAGAAAAATATTTCTCCATCACGGATGTTTCACACACATGAATAGATTTATGCGCAGTTACACCATCTACATAGACACTATTTAGCAGCTGATTCATTACATGATGAAAATAATCTATGTTCAGAAAGGTGCAAGGGAATCTATTCATTCAAGGTCTTTGGGCGCCCTCTACTGGGCACTGCAGGATATGACAGTACTGCTCTGTCTCTGTTAATGCTTGGGACAACATGTGGTCAAAAACTCAAAATGACATACATTTCTTACATATGGCTAAGAGTATAAGAAAACAGCTGATTCCACAGCAACATTGTAATTCTTATGATTCTCAACAAATAACACAACTGGCAAAATAATGCAAAGATGCATCATACTTAATGAAGTATGATGTAGCCCTGAATCTTTTTATTTTCCAAAACCTGAAAATCAACATAATTCTAAACCAAAGTTACCAAAGAGAACATCACCAGTCCAGAGCCATGCTTAAATTATACTTTGTCCTATGGTTGAGCCGCACGTTGGAAATGGATGACTGAAGTTCTTTTTTTTACGTTTCATGTACTTTCCTCCCACTGAACCCGTTTAGATACTATGAGCGGACAGGATTATTGTTATCACTTGCCAATGAGCTTCAGGACGTTGGTGACCATGGCTCCGATGCCGTCGAAGATCAGGTGCACCTTGGTTTCACACATGAACGCAGGGGACGTCACAACCTTGTTCTTCTGGTCAACATGAGCCTCGTGATGCACAACCGTCAAGGGCCATTTATTTGTCAAAGCTATTTTTGTTAAAAAGGTCATTACTGTATCAACGTACAAGTAATATTATATAAGTATAATATATAATATACTAATATAATATACTAAGTCATATTTCATATTACGTAAACTCATGACAATTACAGAGAAAAACTGAATCCCTTGGGCTTTCTAGTAGTTCAAATTATTCTAAGTTTAGGCAACATATGGAGTGACAGCCTACTAACATCAATATACAGTAGGATACACTTTTCTACTTTGTTAAGATATTTTTTAAACCTTTTTTTTAAACAGCAAACATAAATACACACATTAAGTCAAAATAAAAATCCATACAATAAAAGAACACAGACAGGTTCCGACCCATGTGTGGCTCTAGATTCTAGAATCTACGACATATTGGTTTTGTGAGCACCTTGCATTCATTCAACTCGTTACTTGACAGAAGTTTACTTTAAAACCCATTTAGAACGGGTACACATTATTGTGTAATATTATTTTATGCTTTAACCATTGAAAAATAGCAGATATACAAGCTCACAGCGCGGCACCGAGTGCCGCGCTGCAAGCTTGTAGATCAGCTCTATTTTTGAAAAATCGTGAAAATTAGAATTTTGACCCGATTCTATAAGTGTCTTTTGAATCCTTCTAAGATTTTTTTGAAAAACCTATGTTTCTATGTCAGCAATCTGGCCAGCCATCGTCAAAGAAAAGGTCCTTTTCACTTAACTGGAGCTCAGTTAGTCTGTTCTTGCATGACTACTATGTCAGTGGTTCTCAAACTTTTTCATGTGAAGGACCCCCAAAATTATATGAATTTGGCCACGGACCCCTATCTCAAAATATTTAGTTACAGGGACCACCCAGAAGCAAAATTTGAGTTACAAACGTTCGCTTTGAAAATACATATATTCAAAGATTTGCACACATTTTCACGACCTTTTCAAAAATAGCAGATCTACAAGCTCGCAGCGCGGCACTCGGTGCCGCGCTGTGAGCTTGTATTTTTCACTGGTTAAAGCATTCAATAATTCTAGGCCTAAATGGGTTAAAGGATATGGTGACCTCCTTGACACAGTGCGTGGCCCCCAGGGCCTTGATGGCCTGAGCGGTGCCGGCATACGGCCACTTGCCTCCTTCCTCCTCCTCATGGCCCACCGTCACCTCCACGCCTGGAAGAACCTTGGCCGCCAGGACAGGAGAGATGCAGCATAACCTGATGATGACATCACATCACAATGTGACATCATAATAACCTGATAGTTATAAGTCCGGCTAACGCCCGACTTATAACTAGGGGCGATCGTGCTTTTGTGTGGCTGCCCCTAAGCTTTGGAACGACCTTTCCCTTCATGTCAGGTCTGCCCAGTCCATCTAGGTTTTTAAGTCCCTCCTTAAGCATCACTTTTTTAATTTGGCTTTTAACCACAGTCGAGCTTAAGTTTTAACTTCTTCACTTCTTTTTGTTTGTTTATTTGTTTGTATTTGGTTATATTGTACTTGTTGCATAGGTTTTCTTTTGTTGTACAGCACTTTGGTCGACACTGTAGTTTTTAAATGTGCTATATAAATACATTTTGATTTGATTTGAACAAATGAATGAACAATTTTAATCCTGCAAGATGCATAAAATGACCACCTCATTCTACTGTTCCACTTACCCGATGGGTTTGCCAGCTTGATGAAAGTCTTTTAAAACACGCTCTACATCTGTGTTCACCTTGCAGCCTGGTCCATCCACTGCAAATGTGGACCTAATATTAAGTGGCAAACACAATGCAGTGTAAATGGTATATTAAATCAAGCACTCAAATTGAGCGCAGCCACACCAAATCTTGCATCGTTCAGGCTTTACTTTTTATTGGCTCTGAATAGTATAGTTAAAGATGCTGTAACAATACTGCAGAACAACAACGTTGTGTGTTACATACCATTCCATAGACAGAAACTAAATCAAATAGTAAGCAGTGTTACCTACAGGTTTTTAGCTGCTCCAAAGCCCCCTGGGAAGATGATGGCATCGTGGTTGGTGACACTTAGTTTGGCCAAGTCTGTGATGTTTCCACGGGCAATACGGGCCGACTCTGACAACACATTCCTGGCAAAACACATTCACTCATTTTACTGTACTGATACAGGGATGGGACAATAATCGCTATTATCATTTATCGTGATAGAAAACACTAATCGTGCGTATCGTGGAGATTTAATTTATCGTGAAATTATCCTCCGTCATGCACTGGGATCACCTTTTTGATCATCTTTTATTTGTAGAGCTGCATATCCGGTACCAATTATTTAAACCTTCTATAATTGCTAAACAGACCTGGAAATAACGTAGCCTATTGATACAGTCTCTCTACCAAATCTCTTTGCTAAACAATTGCCGGGCGCGTTGTGTGTGAGCTTGCAGATGATGCAAAATCTGCATCATGGCAAATGTTTCGCCCCAGGATAATGGATGTTGGGGATATTTTGATTATCAAAATAGTATCGTAAATTGCAATTTCTTTGGTCACAATAATCGTGACTTGGCCTGGGACTCGATTTAAAAAAAAAAATTAAAGATAATCTTTAATTAATTAGAGGCTTTGTAATTGATTAATCTAAATCAGTTGCATGTTTAATCACATAAATATTTGACCCAAGAAGTTATTTTATTTCAATTAAAACGCGTTTTGGTATAAGAGTTTTTTTTTTTATTCAAATGTCCCATCCACTGGGCTGAGCAAATAAGCGGCCTGATCGGCGGCTTCTCCCATTGTGAGCACTGGGGTTTGTTGACTGTAGGTTGGTGCACCAGTATGATCGATACGCCTGAAACGTGTCTAGTGAGAAAGGTTCTATGGTGCAAAAAAATAAGCATGATTAAAATGTGTAATTTTCTTTTAAATGACATTAATCTGTAATTAATTAATCAAAATTAATCAGCCCTAATCGTGACATGATTTTTTCATATCCCTCCCATCCCTCGATTGATAAAGTCACTGTCACCGACTACAGTACAACTTGGAAAATATATCAGTCACAACATGGTCAATGACAAAACGGAGGGCACCATTCTGCAGAAGTCAATGTTTCGTAATCATATCAACGTGTACTGAAGTACTATTTCTGACTAACTAGTAAAAGATTTACTTGAATCTGTTGTTTTAAGACAAAGGGCAGTTAGTACAATGGATTCTGTAATCTGGTTTTACATATAGGTTTGCTGGTATTAAAGCGTACCCTATAATAAAGCTCATTAAGTCATTAAATAATAAGGCATTAAATAATAACTATAACAAAATTGCGTTAATTAATGGGAGGGAATATTCAAACAGACATTTGTTCTAAGATTACTATGTATTTTTGGGTATCAGACGGGTCAATAGAAATTGTAATGTTCTAAAAGATCTAGTCTAAGATTAGTCCATCTGTCATCATCACTAACTGGATTGTAATAACAAATTAACAATACTAGCTACTACTACAAATAATGACTAGCCACTGCCAGCTTATCTTTCCAAGACCTCAGTATTGATTGATCAATTGAATAGTTCCGACAAAGCAATCTGATTGGTTGAAATAGCTCTCTACCCGTGATGATAGTGAGCATTATGGAACGGGTCCCATCAAACAAAGAAATCAGCTGTGCCGGTCGCAAAAGAGCTGCCGGGCTCCCTCTCCCAACACTATGCTAGGCGGCTACACTAGCAGTTTTCATGTCAAGTTCAGGGACATAGTAGCTAAAAGTGGCATTAAAAAATTACACATTTCTATAGAATATATTAATTACAATGAAATGAAGTTGACATGTTTTTTTTAAGGGTAACTGTTGTATAATCGCAATATTACACTTGAGGGTGTGTGTTATTACTTCTGCGCTGCCTACGGAACCTGCCTTTGGCTTGATTGTTCCTGCAGCAACGCATGCGTGCCGATATTCACGATAATTACTCTTGTGTAATATAGCTTAATTAACAGTTTGCAAAGAGTATAGTGTGGTATGATTGTGCAATGATGCATTCTATTACAGGAGGAGAGGTTTGTTACAGTGTCTCATATTGATCCAGATCATTTATGCTTGGCTGAGAACAGAAATCTGACCTGGACTCCTCGGCAGGCTGACCTTTACTGTGGTCAATGACGTGCATCTGAGGCACATCAGGAGCAAACATCTGCACTTCAGCTCCTCCACGACTCAGGTGCACCAGAACCCTGGCGAACGAACGTGCACACACGCATACGCACACGCACACGCACACGCACACACACACACACACACACACACACACACACACACACACACACACACACACACACACATTAGGTGGCTCTAGCTAAGTAACAGTGGAGGCTTTGATCGGTAAAATATTAAGTCAGGTTAGTACAACTGTACAATGGAATGGGTTCAAGGTTGTGCTTTATTGTTAGATAGTGCAGGGGTCTTCAATGTTTTCAGGGTTAGGACTCCTTAATTGAGAGAGAGATGAAGCAGGGACCCCCAAAATCTTTCTCATAGATTCCATATCAGATATTTACCCACTTGAACCATCAAAACGTATAAAACTTGACCTTTCACTCTGCTCTTTCCCCCCTCTACACCAAAGCTCTTTGCTGAAAATAGTCGATCTACAAGGCGAGGTGTTGTGAGCTTGTAGATCTGCTATTTTTTGGCTAAAGTTCTCCCAATATGGACGCTGGGGTTCAAGTGGAAAAGGAGAAAAAAAGGATCTATCACACAAAGATTTGGAGGACCCCCTGTAGTAACTCTGAGGACCCCCCAGAGGTCCTGACCTGGACCCTCTGTTGAAGACCCCTGATCTAGTGTACAGTGTACATAAGAGTAAAACTTATTTTGTTTTGGCTTCCCTTGGAGCACAACAAAGTAAAGGAACACATAACTCACGCCGAGGCTTCATGGAGCTCTGTGCCGTCAAACACTCCGCAACCTGACAGCACCTGTGAACAGTCAAAGTGGCAGTGGTAAGTAACTATAAGTGCTTACTAAGTACAAACAAATGTGAGGTATTAGTATTTCCAGTTTCCAATATCCTACTTTTATTTCTACTACTCCACTACATCTCAGAGGCAATTATTGTACTTTTACTCCACTACAATTATATGACAATTTTCTATTATTACAAAACATACATGACTCAGCCCTATACATTTGGTGAATGAAACTCTAAATAGGACATTCTGCATAATGAGTACTTTTTACTTTTGATAAGCTACTAGCCATACATTATAACTCCTGTAGAGAACTTTTATTTTGAAGACTTTTTTTTTTACTCTACAGGAGTTGTAATTTATGGCTGGTACATTTTGATGACAATACTTTTACTTTTACTCATGTAGCCTACATTTTTTATTCCGGACTTTTAGTTGTAACAGAGTATTTCTACATTGCATACTTTTACTTATAAGTAAAACAGTTGAGTATTTTTTCCACCACACTGCTGAGGTTGCTTCTTGCAGGCTTGCAGCAGTAGCCTACTCTACTGATGGTGCACGTTAGCCCCGTTATCATCAACAACAATACGACACTGACTCAAACACTTTACTTACAACGGCCACTTTAGCCCCGCACAGCCCGCCGGCCCCGGTGTGGAACCCAGCAGGCAACGCAGCGTGTGTTTTCACCACATGCAGCAGCGCTGATCTGAACGTTTGCGATCTTAATGTAAACATTTTGGAGAGTATGACGACTTTGAACAAGTGGCTACTATAGATCACGCTGGACGTTTGACACTAAACAGGAAGCAGTCATAGAGGTAGGACCGACCCAGAGCCCTCTATTGGAGAGTCGCGTCGCCTCGGTCATATGTCAGGTCTTTGCGAAGCCTGGTGGGTGGGTACTGGGTATTAGATACACGCTTGGCATAACTCTCTAATACAAGGCTCTGGGAAGCAGTTCCTCTCGACCATGACGACCAATAATAATAATAATAGTAATAAGAAGAGAAATTAGATAGGCTATTTGTAGCAGGTATATAAGATATACAGTATTTATGCATTCCACCAAGAATCCCTCACGTTTTATTGTATTTTTCCTTTATTATTTATTTTCACTCTTATTCTGTAAATAGTTTTCACAATAGACCGTTTTGGGAGTTTTCTTTTATTTTGAAGTCCTCACTTCCTGTCTAGCGTCATCTACCTGCGTGTGTTTTCTCTCCCTCCTCACTTCTAACCTGTCTTGTGAGGAGGTGAGTTGTTTTGGTCAGTGCTCTGTAAGGATTTCGGTTCTAATGTTGTTTTAAGATGATATAACCTTTCTAAACTATCAAAAACGAGTGTATACTGTACTTATGTGTTACTGAGTGTTTGCTGGGTTAAAGTTTGAGTGCTTTGGCGAACTTTATGATAGTGAACTGTTTAGCAGTGCTTGTGAGGACTCTCACACAGAGCGTAGCAGCATGTTTAGCCGCAAATTGCAACATAAACACACTAGGGCATTAACGACTTGTGATTTTTGCAAGTCGACTCGACTCAGTAAAAAGTTGAGTTGAAGCCGACTTTATCGTTTGATGATGTCATCACATCACACACGACCCCCCCCAATTATTTTGGGGGGTCCCCAGATGATTAACTTAATGTGCAACATTGTTTTCTCACTCAACAGTAAACAAACCAACATAAAGTTTAAGTGTATAAAGGGTATCTGCACATTTCTAAAGTGACAATTTAAGGACTTTTAAGGACTTTTTAATACCTCTAAAATGACAAATTAAACATTGTCCAAATTGTCAAATATATAGAGGCAGAAATTGTGAAAATAGCAGATCTACATGCTCACAACGTTGTGAGCATGTAGATCTGCTATTTTCACAATGGAATGTTTTTATTTTTTTACTTTGACTTTCGACTTATGTAATGAAGACGACTGAAGCCCGTATCAGAGTCGGGTCCGCGGTGGAAGGCTGTCCACCGCGGTGTAGTGCGGTGTAGTCTTTTTGAGCGTTAACGTTGTAGTTTTATGACTCAAAAAGACTACACCGCACTACACCGCGGTGGATAGCCTTCCACCGCGGACCCGACTCTGATACGGGCTTGAGTCAACTTGTCGACTTTTTTGTTAATGCCCTAAAACACACACAGACATGCATAGATTTGTATGACCTGCTTATGCTCCAGCAGAGCGGGCCTTGTAATTTATATCAGGCCGCACTTGTTGATGGTGACGTCACCAAGAACCGCAATGCTGGTCCCATTGAATGACGTCACTCTGCGTTCAGGGGTTTAACCCATTGGATGGGTGTAAGCGCAGACAGACAGACAGACACACAGACGGACATAGATTTGGCTAATTGTGGGCTAGCCTGAAAGGCGAGACCAGTATGTTATCTTCATTATTTATTTATTTGTGTATCTATCAAGTTCTCCCCGACAGTACAAAGGCAGGGCCCTTAGCCAATGAGGTGCAATTGGAAATTGGTGGGAAAACATCTGGGAGTGGTGGTAGCTGGAGTATTGGTTGAGCTTCGCATGACAGCACGCTGCAGAATATAGTCACGTCAGCAACCACACTTGCAAAGGGCAGATCTTTGTGCCCATACATGGTGTTACATGTGTGCCCACACTGTTTCATAGGAACAGTATTTTTGAGCGGTGCAAACCGCTCCTATAAGTGGCTGTGCGTGTGTCCGTAGCCTTTTTCCTCAGCGTTTTGCCATAGTAAAATGTGTGTGCGTAGCATCATGTTTGTCTAGTGATGTCATATGTCGTATGTCTGTAGCCTTTTTTCTCAGCGTTTTGCCATAGTAAAATGTGTGTGCGTAGCATCATGTTTGTCTAGTGATGTCATATGTCGTAGGCTATGTCTTAAGCCTTTTTCCTCAGCGTTTTGCCATAGCAAAATGTGTGTGTGTCCGTAGCTGTGCGTGTGACCGTAGCCTTTTTCCTCAGCGTTTTGCCATAGCAAAATGTGTGTGCGTAGCATCATGTTTGTCTAGTGATGTCATATGATATGTCGTATGTCTGTAGCCTTTTTCCTCAGCGTTTTGCCATAGCAAAACGTGTGTGTGTAGCATAGCCTGTACATCCTAGACTCAAATCCTAGTCTGAAGATGTTATGCAAGCACGACCACCGCTCACTTCACATTGGGTGTGATTTTTTTAGTTTATAGTTAGATAGTGTGGTTGCTATGGGCAACACACTATTGCAGGGGTCAGCAACCTTTTTGAAATTAAGTGCCATGTTTTTATTTTGTAGATAGGCAGTGTGCCACGTCATTGTCAACATAGATTTTAATGACACCCCATCAAATATTCAGACATATTTTGATTGTCAGGACAATGTTATAATGATCATTAGACTCAATTAGCAATAACCCACCTATCTCCCCGACTCCCTCCGCATGTCAAAGTTCAGAATTTGAATCAATGTAGAATTATATGCAAGATGTAATTTGTTGCAAATTAGGTGACTTCATTTAATTGACCGTTTAAAACGATATTTGATTTTAGATTCCTCCTGCCAGCAACGTGAAAACTGTTTTTGAGCGGTGGTAAACCGCTCCATAGAGTGGCTGTGCATGTGTATGTAGCCTTTTTCCTCAGCGTTTTGCCATAGCAAAATGTGTGTACGTAGCATCATGTTTGTCTAGTGATGTCATGTGTCGTATGTCTGTAGCCTTTTTCCTCAGCGTTTTGCCATAGCAAAACGTGTGTGTGTAGCATAGCCTGTACATCCTAGACTCAAATCCTAGTCTGAAGACGTTATGCAAGCACGACCACCGCTCACTTCACGTTGGGTGTGATTTTTTTGTAAACATTTTGAGTAATGTTAACCAGGTTGTAAGGCTGCACAGAAAAGTTAAGCTGTTGGTCAGGCAACCACACTTGCAATTTCCCAGAATTGCAACTTTCTAACCAGAAATACTGTTCCTACGAAACAGTGTGGGCTCACATGTAACACCATGTATGGGCACAAAGATCTACCCTTTGGCTGCACCTCATTGGCTAAGGGCCCTGCCTTTGTACTGTCGAGGAGAACTTGACTGATAGATACATAATGAAGATAACATGTGTTTATTAGTGTGGGCAACACACTATTGTTCCCTGCGTTTTCACTCATCATCCCTTGTAACCCTTCAGCCAATAAGACATCACAATCTCCCCATATATACCTTGTTATCGTGGGCATAGACGGCCCCTCTCATGGCCCTTATATATTGTATGCCTCAATATTATGACATCACCCTTTAATTCAGGGGTGGGCAACTTTGATGATGGCGAGGGCCACTATATTTCCACCTTCACTCCAGAGGGCCACATTGCTACGTTCTACTTTGTCATTCTAGTATCTTATACAAAAGAAGCAAAAATAGCAGATCTACAAGCTCAAAACGCATCGCGCTGCGGTGCGTTTTGAGCTTGTAGATCGGCTATTTTTGCTTCTTTTGAATTGGAATCCTGAATATTTTTTTTTATTTTTGAACAGTAATCCTGAAATCTAACCTTTTGTTTTCATTTCAAACGTTTTTAGTTATATACTCATGTTATCTTTATGAACCTAAATACAAATACATTGGACATAAAAAAATATATACATTTTAATACTACATACTAGTCATTAAGCTACTAAGATCTTCTTTCTTTTTTGTCTTTACAGAACATGAAGTTGACAAGAAGAAGTCATCTGTGCGGTGGAGATAACCAGGAAGTGGTGTTAGGATGACGACCGGAGCGTCGTCGTGCTGTTACAGGGTCCACATACACAAGGGTTCAATACAGCACTGCTCAACTGTCACTCAACTGTCACCCGGCAGTGATAGACACTAACCAATGGGACAGACCTAAATGCCGGTATAAGAACTGGCGCTTTGTTGAGCCCTCCCATCAGCCGCTCAATAGTTAGGATGACGACCGGAGCGTCGTTGTGCTGTTACAGGGTCCACATACACAAGGGTTCAATACAGCACTGCTCAACTGTCACTCAACTGTCACCCGGCAGTGATAGACACTAACCAATGGGACAGACCTAAATGCCGGTATAAGAACTGGCGCTTTGTTGAGCCCTCCCATCAGCCGCTCAATAGTCAAAGTTCAAAGGTACGGCAGGAATTGCATCTGTACAAAGCAGAGATCCACTCTTTACAAATCCTACTGAGTGGCCGCAGCCAGAGCAAGGAGGATGTGCCACTACAGAGCGAATAAGATTTATCCACTACACCCGAGGATGCCCTTAGAGATGGAGATCTGGAGATCTCTCTCCAACCGAGGATGCCCTTAGAGATGGAGATCTGGAGATCTCTCTCCAACCGAGGATGCCCTTAGAGATGGAGATCTGGAGATCTCTCTCCAACCGTGGATTGGTCTGCGTGGGAGGAGTGGAGGATTCCTCTGTGCCGCCGGTCTGGTCTTCGGTGGTTTCGTGCCCGTTGACCTTGGTGCCCGCCGGGGGTTTCTTCTGAACACGGTTCTTGGTAGGACCCCCATTTAGGGCTGTCACAATTATGACGTCTGAATTGACGTTTCTCGCAAGGCTCTCGACCAGCCTCTCCCCGCGGCCGCCTCCGTAGTGGACAACGACGGGACCCGGCGTCGCCTCCTCGCGCTTATAGAATATAATTGTGTCCTCTCTATTCTTCTTATAACTCTATGCATAGGATTGCCGCTTGTTGGCCTTTTTGATCTTGCAGAATTGCATGACGCCGTCTGGAAGAATACATTGTACATACATACATACAGTGTACTTAGAAGACCTCAAGAATCATCCGGCCCTATGAATTCAACCCGTCATGCAATTTTAACAAATGGAAGACGGGTCTTTTTTAAAAGTACATTATATTTAACGGTTAGCCCTCAGCTACCAGCCATTGCGCAACTGTGCAAGAGGCAGTTTAGTCATTTTAGGCTTCCATTGCTTTTGCGTTTGCTCAACTGTGCAAATGCATTCTAAATTTGTGTAGCTGAGGGAATTTAAGTGTTAGCCCTCACCTACCAGCCTGTGCAAGAGGCATTTTAGTCATTTTAGGCCTCCATTACATTGGCATCATATAAAAATATCAATATCAAATAATGCTTTACTGGCATAATATTACTCTTTGGTATGGGTGTTACATTGTGCAGTGAAGAAGCTTGTGTGGCTCTTCTGGGACAAACAACAGCCGCTAGAGGCCCATGGGCTCTGTTTCTCTACATTTGATGTTTAGCTGTAACCACAATCCTTGTGTTTGCAGTTGAAGTTCCCTGCATAGATGGCAGGTGCAGGTACGAGTGGGAGTGGCGAGTTCACATTGTCATGTCTTCAACAGATCGGCTTCCACCACCTCCTTCTAACACCTCCTTCTAACACCTCTTTCTAATCCCAACTCCTTCTAACCACTCTTTCTAACACCACCTTCTAACACCACCTCTTTCCATGAGGTCTTAGTGGTGGTGGTGGAAGATGGTCTGTAGAAGACACATGACAATGTGACCTGCCACTCCCACTGGTACCTGCACTTGCCATCTAGGCAGGGGACTTCAACTGCTAACACAAGGATTGGGGTTACAGCTAAACATCAAATGTAGAGAAACAGAAACCATGGGCATCTAGCGGCTGTTGTTTGACCCAAAAGAGCCCCCAAGCTTCTTCACAGCACAATGTAACACCCATACCAATCCAGACCTGGCCTATGCCGTGTCAGCAAAGGAAATAATTTGTGTAGCTGAGGTAATTTAACTGTTAGCCCTCACCTACCAGCCATTGCGCAACTGTGTAAGTGGCATTTTAGTCATTTTAGGCCTCCATTACTTAGTGAACAATGTTTTGCGGTTGTGCAACTGCGCAATTGCGTTCAAAATTTGTCTAGCTGAAGCTGAGGAAAGCAGTGCGTTGTGCAGCTTTTATTTGATATGAAAAGCAGTGCAAATGTGTTGCTTTCTAAATTAGTTGTTTGTTGGTGTTTATTGGGGGTGGGGGGTATCCATGAGATTTCTCTTTCAGGAATCAATTTGCATGACGGGTTCATTCATAAATAAGTCTTGTCTGGAGTATGCAGTAAGATCCTGTCATCTTTCAAACCTGTAATCAAATCCAATTTGACTCCTGCAGTGTCATTTGGCACAGCAGACATTGGACTGGCTTTGTTAAACCTCAAATCGCAAATAATATCAAACAATGCTTTACTGGCATATATTCATCTCTGGTCATTGATCCCTACTGCTTTGAATCGTAAGCCATAAGATGACTAGAACTCGAAGTCGAAGAAGAACCATCTGTGGAAGCCGTCAGCGAAAACGTTTGACCCCTGAATGACCTACTGGAATGACAATGGCCATAGATATCCGACAGAGACGGTATGGATCAGCTGTTCTCGGCAAACCAAACCTCAAGCTTGAGGAAGTCTGGACTCAAACTATGGAAGTGCACATGGAAACCATCACGGTTGCCCTCCCAAATCTCTCACATCACCCGCAACCCCCTTTCTGTACACAGAACTACCAGAAAGATGCAAGAGGAAATTTCACATCAGCATCTGCGACTTCAATGCCCAGAGAACACCCGAGGATGCCCTTCGGTGGTTTCGTGCCCGTTGACCTTGGTGCCCGCCGGGGGTTTCTTCTGAACACGGCTCTTGGTAGGACCCCCATTTAGGGCTGTCACAATTATGACGTCTGAATTGACGTTTCTCGCAAGGCTCTCGACCAGCCTCACCCCGCGGCCGCCTCCGTAGTGGACAACGACGGGACCCGGCGTCGCCTCCTCGCGCTTATAGAATATAATTGTGTCCTCTCTATTCTTCTTATAACTCTATGCATAGGATTGCCGCTTGTTGGCCTTTTTGATCTTGCAGAATTGCATGACGCCGTCTGGAAGAATACATTGTACATACATACATACAGTGTACTTAGAAGACCTCAAGAATCATCCGGCCCTATGAATTCAACCCGTCATGCAATTTTAACAAATGGAAGACGGGTCTTTTTTAAAAGTACATTATATTTAACGGTTAGCCCTCAGCTACCAGCCATTGCGCAACTGTGCAAGAGGCAGTTTAGTCATTTTAGGCTTCCATTGCTTTTGCGTTTGCTCAACTGTGCAAATGCATTCTAAATTTGTGTAGCTGAGGGAATTTAAGTGTTAGCCCTCACCTACCAGCCTGTGCAAGAGGCATTTTAGTCATTTTAGGCCTCCATTACATTGGCATCATATAAAAATATCAATATATCAATATCAAATAATGCTTTACTGGCATAATATTACTCTTTGGTATGGGTGTTACATTGTGCAGTGAAGAAGCTTGTGTGGCTCTTCTGGGACAAACAACAGCCGCTAGAGGCCCATGGGCTCTGTTTCTCTACATTTGATGTTTAGCTGTAACCACAATCCTTGTGTTTGCAGTTGAAGTTCCCTGCACAGATGGCAGGTGCAGGTACGAGTGGGAGTGGCGAGTTCACATTGTCATGTCTTCAACAGATCGGCTTCCACCACCTCCTTCTAACACCTCCTTCTAACACCTCTTTCTAATCCCAACTCCTTCTAACCACTCTTTCTAACACCACCTTCTAACACCACCTTCTAACACCACCTCTTTCCATGAGGTCTTAGTGGTGGTGGTGGAAGATGGTCTGTAGAAGACACATGACAATGTGACCTGCCACTCCCACTGGTACCTGCACTTGCCATCTAGGCAGGGGACTTCAACTGCTAACACAAGGATTGGGGTCACAGCTAAACATCAAATGTAGAGAAACAGAAACCATGGGCATCTAGCGGCTGTTGTTTGACCCAAAAGAGCCCCCAAGCTTCTTCACAGCACAATGTAACACCCATACCAATCCAGACCTGGCCTATGCCGTGTCAGCAAAGGAAATAATTTGTGTAGCTGAGGTAATTTAACTGTTAGCCCTCACCTACCAGCCATTGCGCAACTGTGTAAGTGGCATTTTAGTCATTTTAGGCCTCCATTACTTAGTGAACAATGTTTTGCGGTTGTGCAACTGCGCAATTGCGTTCAAAATGTGTCTAGCTGAAGCTGAGGAAAGCAGTGCGTTGTGCAGCTTTTATTTGATATGAAAAGCAGTGCAAATGTGTTGCTTTCTAAATTAGTTGTTTGTTGGTGTTGATTGGGGGTGGGGGGTATCCATGAGATTTCTCTTTCAGGAATCAATTTGCATGACGGGTTCATTCATAAGTAAGTCTTGTCTGGAGTATGCAGTAAGATCCTGTCATCTTTCAAACCTGTAATCAAATCCAATTTGACTCCTGCAGTGTCATTTGGCACAGCAGACATTGGACTGGCTTTGTTAAACCTCAAATCGCAAATAATATCAAACAATGCTTTACTGGCATATATTCATCTCTGGTCATTGATCCCTACTGCTTTGCATCGTAAGCCATAAGATGACTAGAACTCGAAGTCGAAGAAGAACCATCTGTGGAAGCCGTCAGCGAAAATGTTTGACCCCTGAATGACCTACTGGAATGACAATGGCCATAGATATCCGACAGAGACGGTATGGATCAGCTGTTCTCGGCAAACCAAACCTCAAGCTTGAGGAAGTCTGGACTCAAACTATGGAAGTGCACATGGAAACCATCACGGTTGCCCTCCCAAATCTCTCACATCACCCGCAACCCCCTTTCTGTACACAGAACTACCAGAAAGATGCAAGAGGAAATTTCACATCAGCATCTGCGACTTCAATGCCCAGAGAACACCCGAGGATGCCCTTCGGTGGTTTCGTGCCTGTTGACCTTGGTGCCCGCCGGGGGTTTCTTCTGAACACGGCTCTTGGTAGGACCCCCATTTAGGGCTGTCACAATTATGACGTCTGAATTGACGTTTCTCGCAAGGCTCTCGACCAGCCTCTCCCCGCGGCCGCCTCCGTAGTGGACAACGACGGGACCCGGCGTCGCCTCCTCGCGCTTATAGAATATAATTGTGTCCTCTCTATTCTTCTTATAACTCTATGCATAGGATTGCCGCTTGTTGGCCTTTTTGATCTTGCAGAATTGCATGACGCCGTCTGGAAGAATACATTGTACATACATACATACAGTGTACTTAGAAGACCTCAAGAATCATCCGGCCCTATGAATTCAACCCGTCATGCAATTTTAACAAATGGAAGACGGGTCTTTTTTAAAAGTACATTATATTTAACGGTTAGCCCTCAGCTACCAGCCATTGCGCAACTGTGCAAGAGGCAGTTTAGTCATTTTAGGCTTCCATTGCTTTTGCGTTTGCTCAACTGTGCAAATGCATTCTAAATTTGTGTAGCTGAGGGAATTTAAGTGTTAGCCCTCACCTACCAGCCTGTGCAAGAGGCATTTTAGTCATTTTAGGCCTCCATTACATTGGCATCATATCAATATATCAATATCAAATAATGCTTTACTGGCATAATATTACTCTTTGGTATGGGTGTTACATTGTGCAGTGAAGAAGCTTGTGTGGCTCTTCTGGGACAAACAACAGCCGCTAGAGGCCCATGGGCTCTGTTTCTCTACATTTGATGTTTAGCTGTAACCACAATCCTTGTGTTTGCAGTTGAAGTTCCCTGCATAGATGGCAGGTGCAGGTACGAGTGGGAGTGGCGAGTTCACATTGTCATGTCTTCAACAGATCGGCTTCCACCACCTCCTTCTAACACCTCCTTCTAACACCTCTTTCTAATCCCAACTCCTTCTAACCACTCTTTCTAACACCGCCTTCTAACACCACCTTCTAACACCACCTCTTTCCATGAGGTCTTAGTGGTGGTGGTGGAAGATGGTCTGTAGAAGACACATGACAATGTGACCTGCCACTCCCACTGGTACCTGCACTTGCCATCTAGGCAGGGGACTTCAACTGCTAACACAAGGATTGGGGTTACAGCTAAACATCAAATGTAGAGAAACAGAAACCATGGGCATCTAGCGGCTGTTGTTTGACCCAAAAGAGCCCCCAAGCTTCTTCACAGCACAATGTAACACCCATACCAATCCAGACCTGGCCTATGCCGTGTCAGCAAAGGAAATAATTTGTGTAGCTGAGGTAATTTAACTGTTAGCCCTCACCTACCAGCCATTGCGCAACTGTGTAAGTGGCATTTTAGTCATTTTAGGCCTCCATTACTTAGTGAACAATGTTTTGCGGTTGTGCAACTGCGCAATTGCGTTCAAAATTTGTCTAGCTGAAGCTGAGGAAAGCAGTGCGTTGTGCAGCTTTTATTTGATATGAAAAGCAGTGCAAATGTGTTGCTTTCTAAATTAGTTGTTTGTTGGTGTTGATTGGGGGTGGGGGGTATCCATGAGATTTCTCTTTCAGGAATCAATTTGCATGACGGGTTCATTCATAAGTAAGTCTTGTCTGGAGTATGCAGTAAGATCCTGTCATCTTTCAAACCTTCAATCAAATCCAATTTGACTCCTGCAGTGTCATTTGGCACAGCAGACATTGGACTGGCTTTGTTAAACCTCAAATCGCAAATAATATCAAACAATGCTTTACTGGCATATATTCATCTCTGGTCATTGATCCCTACTGCTTTGCATCGTAAGCCATAAGATGACTAGAACTCGAAGTGGAAGAAGAACCATCTTTGGAAGCCGTCAGCGAAAACGTTTGACCCCTGAATGACCTACTGGAATGACAATGGCCATAGATATCCGACAGAGACGGTATGGATCAGCTGTTCTCGGCAAACCAAACCTCAAGCTTGAGGAAGTCTGGACTCAAACTATGGAAGTGCACATGGAAACCATCACGGTTGCCCTCCCAAATCTCTCACATCACCCGCAACCCCCTTTCTGTACACAGAACTACCAGAAAGATGCAAGAGGAAATTTCACATCAGCATCTGCGACTTCAATGCCCAGAGAACACCCGAGGATGCCCTTCGGTGGTTTCGTGCCCGTTGACCTTGGTGCCCGCCGGGGGTTTCTTCTGAACACGGCTCTTGGTAGGACCCCCATTTAGGGCTGTCACAATTATGACGTCTGAATTGACGTTTCTCGCAAGGCTCTCGACCAGCCTCTCCCCGCGGCCGCCTCCGTAGTGGACAACGACGGGACCCGGCGTCGCCTCCTCGCGCTTACAGAATATAATTGTGTCCTCTCTATTCTTCTTATAACTCTATGCATAGGATTGCCGCTTGTTGGCCTTTTTGATCTTGCAGAATTGCATGACGCCGTCTGGAAGAATACATTGTACATACATACATACAGTGTACTTAGAAGACCTCAACCCGTCATGCAATTTTAACAAATGGAAGACGGGTCTTTTTTAAAAGTACATTATATTTAACGGTTAGCCCTCAGCTACCAGCAAGAGGCAGTTTAGTCATTTTAGGCTTCCATTGCTTTTGCGTTTGCTCAACTGTGCAAATGCATTCTAAATTTGTGTAGCTGAGGGAATTTAAGTGTTAGCCCTCACCTACCAGCCTGTGCAAGAGGCATTTTAGTCATTTTAGGCCTCCATTACATTGGCATCATATAAAAATATCAATATATCAATATCAAATAATGCTTTACTGGCATAATATTACTCTTTGGTATGGGTGTTACATTGTGCAGTGAAGAAGCTTGTGTGGCTCTTCTGGGACAAACAACAGCCGCTAGAGGCCCATGGGCTCTGTTTCTCTACATTTGATGTTTAGCTGTAACCACAATCCTTGTGTTTGCAGTTGAAGTTCCCTGCACAGATGGCAGGTGCAGGTACGAGTGGGAGTGGCGAGTTCACATTGTCATGTCTTCAACAGATCGGCTTCCACCACCTCCTTCTAACACCTCCTTCTAACACCTCTTTCTAATCCCAACTCCTTCTAACCACTCTTTCTAACACCACCTTCTAACACCACCTCTTTCCATGAGGTCTTAGTGGTGGTGGTGGAAGATGGTCTGTAGAAGACACATGACAATGTGACCTGCCACTCCCACTGGTACCTGCACTTGCCATCTAGGCAGGGGACTTCAACTGCTAACACAAGGATTGGGGTCACAGCTAAACATCAAATGTAGAGAAACAGAAACCATGGGCATCTAGCGGCTGTTGTTTGACCCAAAAGAGCCCCCAAGCTTCTTCACAGCACAATGTAACACCCATACCAATCCAGACCTGGCCTATGCCGTGTCAACAAAGGAAATAATTTGTGTAGCTGAGGTAATTTAACTGTTAGCCCTCACCTACCAGCCATTGCGCAACTGTGTAAGTGGCATTTTAGTCATTTTAGGCCTCCATTACTTAGTGAACAATGTTTTGCGGTTGTGCAACTGCGCAATTGCGTTCAAAATTTGTCTAGCTGAAGCTGAGGAAAGCAGTGCGTTGTGCAGCTTTTATTTGATATGAAAAGCAGTGCAAATGTGTTGCTTTCTAAATTAGTTGTTTGTTGGTGTTGATTGGGGGTGGGGGGTATCCATGAGATTTCCCTTTCAGGAATCAATTTGCATGACGGGTTCATTCATAAGTAAGTCTTGTCTGGAGTATGCAGTAAGATCATGTCATCTTTCAAACCTGTAATCAAATCCAATTTGACTCCTGCAGTGTCATTTGGCACAGCAGACATTGGACTGGCTTTGTTAAACCTCAAATCGCAAATAATATCAAACAATGCTTTACTGGCATATATTCATCTCTGGTCATTGATCCCTACTGCTTTGCATCGTAAGCCATAAGATGACTAGAACTCGAAGTCGAAGAAGAACCATCTGTGGAAGCCGTCAGCGAAAACGTTTGACCCCTGAATGACCTACTGGAATGACAATGGCCATAGATATCCGACAGACGGTATGGATCAGCTGTTCTCGGCAAACCAAACCTCAAGCTTGAGGAAGTCTGGACTCAAACTATGGAAGTGCACATGGAAACCATCACGGTTGCCCTCCCAAATCTCTCACATCACCCGCAACCCCCTTTCTGTACACAGAACTACCAGAAAGATGCAAGAGGAAATTTCACATCAGCATCTGCGACTTCAATGCCCAGAGAACATCATGGGCTTATGAGAACAACAACCAAGATGGAGGTGAAGTTAGACCCCTACTGCTTTGCCTCTTAAGCCATGAGATGACTAGAACTCAAAGTCGAAGAAGAACCATCTTCATTCCATCTTTCAAACCCGTAATCAAATCCAATTTGACTCCTGCAATGCATTTGGCACAACAGACCTTGGACTGGCTTTATGTTAAGCTTAAATCCCACATGTCAAAAAGGTTGACACTGTAATCAACAACTCTCTCTGAACCATAACTGGCCGCCTGAAGCCTACTCCTGTGTCCTACCTGCCAGTCCTTGCAGGAATTGCCACCTCAGACGAGAGAACGCTACCCTCACGCTGGCAAGGAAAGCCCAGATACACAACTGGCATATCCTGCACAACACTAAAGTGGATACAAAGCCTCCAAACAGACAAGTACTGCCACCTTTACAACAAGGCTGCACAAGAGCTGCTTCGCTCCATCCTGGAGGACTTGTCCACATCATCACCACTACATCTGGGATCCGGGAGCAGGCGTTGAAGGAGAGTACCTACCACACCGGCAATGGACTCTATTGAACTGCCTGCGCACTGGAGTCGGCTGCTTCAAATCAGCTGTGAAGAAGTGGCGCTTGGCAGACAGTGCAGCATGCAAGTGTGGCGAGCCTGAGCAGTCTGCAAAGCACATAATTAACACCTGCCCCTTGTACAGACCACCTTCTGAGGCCGGCCTCTTCCAAGTGGGACCAGAGACAAGGGCGTGGCTACACAATACTGAGTTGGACATTTGAGGATGATACACGAAAGAAGAAGAGAAGCTTAAATCGCAAATAATATCAAACAACGCTTTACTGGCATATATTACTCTTTGGTATGGGTGTTACATTGTGCAGTGAAGAAGCTTGGGGGCTCTTTTGGTTCAAACAACAGCCTCTAGAGGCCCATGGGCTCTGTTTCTCTACATTTGATGTTTAGCTGTAACCCCAATCCTTGTGTTAACGGTTGAAGTTCCCTGCATAGATGGCAGGTGCAGGTACCAGAGGGAGTGGGGAGTTCACATTGGCATGTGTCTTCTCCAGATCAGCTTCCACCACCTCTTTCTAACACCTCTTTCTAACCCCAAATCTTCTAACACCTCCTTCGAACACCTCTTTCTAACACCACCTCCTTCTAACCACTCTTTCTAACACCACCTTCTAACACCACCTCCTAACACCACCTCTTTCCATGAGGTCTTAGTGGTTGTGGTGGAAGCTGATCTGTAGAAAACGCATGACAATGTGAACTCGCCACTCTCACTGGTACCTGCACCTGCCATCTATGCAGGGCACTTCAACTGCTAACACAAGGATTGGGGTTACAGCTAAACATCAAATGTAGAGATACAGAGCCCATGGGCTTCTAGCGGCTGTTGTTTGACACAAAAGTGCCCCCAAGCTTCTTCACTGCACAATGTAACACCCACACCAACCCAGACCTGGCATATGCCGTCAGCAAAGGGAATATGTTGGCATCTCAGATAATGAATCTGACTGTGCATCAAGAAGACTGATGCCTTCTCACTTATTGAATATCCTGAGCTGGCCAAATTGACCTGACAAGTGCAAATTGAATTGAATTGAAGATGACCTGGCTTTATGTTAACCTCAAATCACAAATAATATTAAACAATAATTTACTAGCATGTATTCCTCTTTGGCCATAGATCCCTACTGCTTTGAATCGTAAGCCATGCCATGACTAAAACTCAAAGTCGAAGAAGAACCACCTGTGGAAGCTGTCAGCGAATACGTTTGACCCCCTGACTGACCTACTGGCTTTATGTTAATCTCAAATCGCAAATAATATCAAACAATGCTTTACTGGCATATATTCCTCTTTGGCCATGGATCCCTACTGCTTTGACCCCTGAATGACCTACAGGAATGAACATGTCCATAGATATCCGACAGAGACGGTATGGATCTCAAACCTCAAGGTTGAGGAAGTCTGGAAGAATACATTGCACATACAGTGGACTTAGAAGACCTCAAGAGTCATCCGGCCTTATGAATTCAACCCTCCATGCAATTTGAACAAATTATTCATTTATTTTCTTTATTTTTTTGCATTTTGCGTGAAGAAGGGCCGGTTGGGAATAGCTGGCATCTCTCCCCCACACATCAGAAGAATGCATATTGCTCAAGATGAAGGAAGAACACAGGAGAGGGGTATTATACACGCCTTGCATTACCAGGTAGCCCCCCCACGCAGGCTCAGTTTTATGCAGACAGTCCTGCCCTCCAGACAATCAAAGAAGAAGCAAGGGCCAACATCTGGGAAGATGACTGGCAAGTCAACGACACACAAGCTCCTGAATGGTTGGACAGGGGAATCACACCAATGGAAAGCCTCGCTATAGTGGCCACAACCTTGGCTGGACAGTCTGGAAGTCACTTAATAGACTGTGTGTGAACAAGGGAGGTGCAACGCATGAAAGTCTGGAACTACACAACATGACACGTGCAGCTGTGGATCAGTGCACACAAGGTCCCACCTCATCAACCTAGGACCTGAGATGCGGGCATGGCTATGCAACACAGAGTTGGACCTCTGACGTTACGCAAAAGAAGATTGAATAGATAATGCTGTTATTTTGTTTTCTCTACATTTGCTGATGTTTGGCTGAACTTGTCATTGTCATGTGTCTTCTACAGATCACCTTCCACAACCACCTTCTAACCCCTCTTTCTAAAACCACCTCCTTCTAACACCTCTTTCTAACACCACCTCCTAACACCTCTTTCTAACACCACCCCCTCCTAACACCTCTTTCTAACACCACATTCTAACACCACCTCCTAACACCTCCTTCCATGAGGTCTTAGAAGGAGGTGGATGAAGATGGTCTGTAGAAGACACATGACAATGTGAACTCGCCACTCCCACTGGTACCTGCACCTGCCATCTATGCAGGAGACTTCAACTGCCAACACAAGGATTTGTGTTTCAGCCAAACATCAGCAAATGTAGAGACACAGAGCCAATGGGCTTCTAGAGGCTGTTTGACCCAAAAGAGCTCCCAAGCTTCTTCACTGCACGATGTAACACCCATACCAACCAAGACGGAAATACGTCATTACCTCCGAAAATCCATCTGACTGTGCACCAAGAGGACTGATCCTGCAGGAACCATAGAGTTGGTGGCCAAATAGACCCGACAAGTTCAAATTGAAGATGACCACAAGCTGAGACAATAGGCCTACATACATGTCACACATGCAGCTGAAGACGGATGTTATGAGCAAGCTCATCAACCATTACTCCAGTTGATGCCTGTTGAGAGCTGTGGCCTGGATTCTATGTCTTGGGTCTACTTCTACAATGTTGCAGAATCATGGAGATGTTCAGACAGATCCCAGCTTTCAAAAGACAACTCTGATGGAGAAAAGACGTGACCAGTCAGCCCTGAAAAAATGCTCTTACACTTTGTTTGACTCAAGTTCGAAAAGAGGAAGTCATGCGTAGAGTCATCCATTGACGGAGCTTGGTCTAATAATACAAGATGGAGTATTGAGAGTTGGAGACCGTCTCCATGCATATGCCATGCCAACATAGAAAGCATCCAGCTATCATTCCGAAAGACTTGCACATCACAATGCTGATTCTGCAAGACATCCATGAGAAAATCAGACTTTAGGTAAGGAACTAACTATAATGCTCTCACAACTGTGTCAGAGATATATGTCCCCCTCAGCAAACTCTGTAGTGAGGAGGTTCCGGCAACCAGGATGTATTACCTGGAGAATAATCAAAGGCAAGGCACTAGGATTGAATATGGCAAACATACCTCAAGACACATTATTACCTGCATGTCACCGTTCACAAACATGGAGGTGGACTATTTTGGACCGTTAGATGTGAAGCAGCGTCACGGTACTGTGAAAGGGTGCAGAGTTCTTTTGACATGCCTCTCGGCCAGAGCAGGACATCTGGAAGTAGTGCACACATTGCACACTGATTCTTGCCTGAACGCTATCCGTCACTTTCTGTGCAGACAAGGTAAGTATCCATCATGCTTTCTGATAATCAAACTAATCAATACCGAGTGTGAGCTGCGAGAAACCCTTCATCAGTGGAACCAGCAGAAGATCCGGGACACACTCATGATGCAAAAAGCAATACAGTGGCTATTTATTCAATCCTCCTGCCAGCTCTTCTGTGTTCAATCCACCTGCCAGGTATCACTTTGGAGGGATCTGGGAGAGACAGATTTGTTCTGTGAGGAAAATAATAGTATGTTCTGAAGGAGCAAAGCATCGACAATGAACGTTTATGAACATTGTTTTGCGTAGTGGAATCAATATTAAATGGCAGACCACTTACCAAGTCATCAGATCATCCAACAGATCTTGAGCCATTGACTTCTAACTATTGCTAATGAAGGAACAGACTGTCATGCCGCTTGGAATGTTCACAAAGGATGCACGCTAAAGTTGGAAGCAAGTGAAGTGTCTTACTGACTTGTTTTGGAAGAGACAGAGTAGTCACACAGATGATACCTGATGCAAAGGGGCGTGTCAGATGTGTGCAGGATAATACAAAGACAAACCACACTGGAAAGATCCTTTGACAAGATGTGCCTCATCTGTGAGACAGCCACTTAAGTTAATTGTTTTTATTGTTTGTCTCATGCACCTTCCTTGAAATCTCATGTACATGAATGTTTGGATGGATATGTGTAAATATGTATCTTATTGTAACCATGTTGTATACATATCTGTTTCATGTTGTCTCGCCAGAATTTGTCTTGTCTTGTCACCCCTCCCCATGTGTTCTGTCCTGTGTCCCCTCTCCCCCGTGTGTCCCCCACTCTCGGCCTGAACCTTGTCGTGGTGAGTGGGCTTTAAACCAAGACAGGCCATTTAAACGACAACATACAGCAGGGGTCCTCAAATACAAATCTTGAAGGTCCACAAATATTTTTTTGAAACAGGTCCGGGTCCGGGAAAAAAAATAATTATATATATATATATATATATATATATTAAGGGTGTCGGAAAAAATCGATATGAATCGATTATCGGTTTCAACACTAGCGATACGGCCGCATCGATGCGCGTTTACCCGGATCGGTCCAAATCGCGGCCGTATCGGTCGATGTATCGGTCCTAAAGTAATTAATCGGATTAATCGGATTTTAGCATTAAATAATTAACCTGCTGTGAAATTCTGAACTTACTTACTCATCGTTTACTGTTACAAATCATTACTTCAAAAGTGAGCGCTCTGCTAGCACAGTCAGTGCTGCAGTGAGTGCAACGAAAAAAAAGAAAAAGCTGCCTGCTGCTCTGTCCTCCAAATAGAGCTGTGTTTCTACGTACTGCAGTCACTGTCCTGCGGAAAGCCGCAGATCTACAAGCCCACAGGGTGTTGCATGTGGATGGGTTGTAAACTTATAGATCTGCTACTTCCGATGCAGCGTGTATGACGCTCGCATGTGCGACACACAGCGACTTGTAAACAAACCAACAACGTGTTAGTTGAGTTCCATCACTATGGATTCATTATTCCAGTGGAGAAACGCAAGTTTGGATTTTATAAGAATGCGACAGTAATGGATTGGATTATAACACTTTTCCCAGTAGAACCCGGTTCTACTAGAACCATCAGAAGTCCCCGCGCTTGTCGACAGCAAAGGTAATAATCACAGCATCAGCTTTTATGGCAAAGGGCTACTATAGAGTATTGGTTTTCAAAGTGGGGTCCGGGGACCCCCAAGGGTCCTTGAGGGAGTTCTAGGGGGTCCTCGGCGAAATGATAGGAACCAAATGGACCCTTGGGTATGTGTAACTCAGGGGAGTGTACAAATGGAACCAAATGGACCCTAATGAACCCTTGGGTATGTGTAACTCAGGGGAGTGTACAAATGGAACCAAATGGACCCTAATGAACCCTTGGGTAAACTTAAGACAGCCTGATCCATGTCAAACTGGAGGTCCTTGACATTGATTTTTTTAGAACTACTGCAGTAGAGCCATAAGATAACAAGTAGACATGATGTGTGCCAGACTTCAAATGTTGCACTTATAGCCTACTTTATACTGCTGTTGTTACTGTTGTAAAGTGGATCTCTTTGAAATGATCTTATTGACTGAATAACAGCAGGCTCTTTTACTAGTTTTATTTGGTGATCTGATCTGTGGCATTGCTGAGGATTGATCTGATCTGTGGCATTGGTGAGGATGTATTTTAGTTTTTCAGTGTTATTATAGCAGCTTTGCAAAGTACAATTATTGCACTGTACTGAAGCCTGAAGGGCCAGGCCTTTTGTGTGTTTGTTTTATATTTCTCCACCTGACCAACTGTAACTGCTAAAGTGAAGTTCTTAGAAATGGGTGTGTGAGACAGATTTTCAAACCATGTCAGTAGGCTTTGTAGTTTACATTAATTATTTTTTGTATCTACATGTCTGTGTCTATTTTATGATTTGTCATCCATCTTTCTTTACAATTTTCTGTTATTCCATGGTCTTTTATGAGATATCCATTATTTGAAGGTCAGCAATGCTACTTTATAGATTATAGCTTCTTAATTGAATGGAAAATTAATGTTTCATTAAACGTATGTATCAGATCACACCGTATCGCATCGAATCGTATCGAATCGTATCGAATCCAATCGAATCGCATAAAATCCACAAAATCGAAATCGTATCGAAATCGTATCGAAATTGCACCGTATCGAATCGTATCGAATCGTTCTGTATGTAAGCCGTATCGTTTCCGAATCGAATCGTTAGCCCATGTATCGGATACGTATCGAATCGCCTTGTAGGGGATGGATACACACCCCTAATATATATATATATATATGCCCGTCTCCTCAGGTCATGGCCACTTGCCCTCATCTATCTATAAATGCGACAAATCTCTGTCTGTTTGTTTGTTTGTAATCCGCGTATCTCGAGAACCGTTCGTCCCACCGGCTTCAGATTCGGCACGCGCGTTCCCCGCCGCCGCGCGGAATGCAGTGCCGGGCCTCGACCCGACCCGACTCGCGGTTTTCCGAAACCGGCGCGAAACGTTCGGAATCTCCTTATGCGGAGCTGATTGTTGACATCAGGCTGTTCCGGAGGAAGCGCTGACTCATTGTGACATCACTTCATAAAAGGCTCTGACATCACGTACGCCACATGAGTCAACAAAAAATCTCTGTGAATGTGTATGTATGTATGTAATCCGAGTATCTCTAAACCATTCTTCCCACGTTCTCCATATATGGGCATAAAATGAATGCCCGTATGCGGAACTGATGTCTGACATCAGAGTTTTCCGCAACCAGTACTGTGTGTGCAGAGATCTCCATATATGGGCATAAGGGGTATGGGCATAAAATGAATCCCCGAATGCGGAGCTGGCATAAGGGGACAATGGCAAACAGATGGTCAAAACGGGTCCTATGACAACAGGTATATTGGGGTTTGCATTAAAGGGTGGGGACAAAGGCTAACAGAAGGCAAACAGATGGTCCAAACGGGTCCTATGACAACAGGTATATTGGGGTTTGCATTAAAGGGTGGGGTTTGTAATCCGCATATCTCGAGAACCGTTCGTCCCACCGGCTTCAGATTCGGCACGCGCGTTCCCCGCCGCCGCACGGAGTGCAGTGCCGGGCCTCGACCCGACCCGACTCGCGGTTTTCCGAAACCGGCGCGAAACGTTCGGAATCTCCTTATGCGGAGCTGATTGTTGACATCAGGCTGTTCCGGAGGAAGCGCTGACTCATTGTGACATCACTTCATAAAAGGCTCTGACATCACGTACGCCACATGAGTCAACAAAAAATCTCTGTGAATGTGTATGTATTATGTATGTAATCCGAGTATCTCTAAACCATTCTTCCCACGTTCTCCATATATGGGCATAAAATGAATGCCCGTATGCGGAACTGATGTCTGACATCAGAGTTTTCCGCAACCAGTACTGTGTGTGCAGAGATCTCCATATATGGGCATAAGGGGTATGGGCATAAAATGAATCCCCGAATGCGGAGCTGGCATAAGGGGACAATGGCAAACAGATGGTCAAAACGGGTCCTATGACAACAGGTATATTGGGGTTTGCATTAAAGGGTGGGGACAAAGGCTAACAGAAGGCAAACAGATGGTCCAAACGGGTCCTATGACAACAGGTATATTGGGGTTTGCATTAAAGGGTGGGGACAAAGGCTAACAGATGGTCAAAACGGGTCCTATGACAACAGGTATATTGGGGTTTGCATTAAAGGGTGGGGCAGGCATAAAATGGACGCAAATAGACAGATATCTCCATATATGGGCATATGGGCATAAAATGGACCCAGAACTATATCTGCAGTGATCTCCATATATGGACATAAAATGGACGCCGACAGACAGACAGATACAGATATCTCCATATATGGGCATAAATGGACACAGGCAAACAGATGGTCAAAACGGGTCCTATGACAACAGGTATAATGGGGTTTGCATTAAAGGGCCGGGCATTCATTCTCTATTTACATCGTTCCCGAGTTGGCCAGGTCGCCGACTAGCAGCTTCTAGTAACCTTAATTAGGGATTCATACATTATTTTACATTGACTAATGTTTTTTTTAGTAGTTTGTTGATGCAGTAATGGTCTTTTTCTGTTTCTTTCTTTATTAAAAGGGTGTTAAGTCCTTAATTATGACTTCACTTTCATCTGGCCTGGGGACTCCCCCAAAATCATTTGGGGGAGCCACAAGTTGACTCACAAGTTGACTAAAGAGTAACAACCCGTTGAAGGGAGAACAGAATGTAATAAATCAAGGTGGAGCAGAGATATTTATTTTACGAAAATTATTTGTTTGCGCTAGTGTTTGTTTCTTTTAGCAAACTGGGATAATCTTCGAATGATTTATGCTTGTGTCGCAACGTGAATATCGATCCGAAAACAAACGCGCGTTGGAGACGATGCGGCTCGTGTCTCACTCCTATACCGAGAAATGCATGTGGCTCGCAGCTGGCTTTGCTGCATGGCTCGTAGCTCTGGTCCATAGCGTTAGTGGTTGGAGAACTCCACTAACGCTATGGACCAGAGCTGCATGGCTCGCTGGCTGCATATCCATGGAGAAAGAGAGAGGCAGCCATGGACTGTGGCACCTCGCGAAAACTCTCTGGAGAGAAGATTATAATCCTCATCCTGCAAACGTTCACGTTGATGTTGTGCTTGTGCGCGAATGAAACCCACTGATTAATAACTAGTTTACAGCCTGCAGCTAATCGCTGCTGCTGCGTTCTGCCTGCTTCGAAAACTTCCGCACTATGCAGTCTGTGAAATGAAATGAACAGAGGCGGCGGTAACAGCCTATCAGCGCGTCGTAGTCAACCCATGCCCCGGCATCATCCAATCAGCGTGCCGTTCTCTCTCTCTCGCACACATGCAGACTTCAGAGCGCATGTAATGAAGTGGAATACAACGAGAAGTGGAAACAGAGTTTTTTTTTTTTTTTTTTTTTTTATATATATAATTCGTCCTGGGTCCGGTCGGCGGTGCCTCGCGGTCCGGACGTGGACCGCGGTCCGCCTATTGAGGACCCCTGACATACAGTATGAGATGGTGTTGCTGTACCTTGGACCACTGATCTGCTGTAACACAAGGAATATCAGAATAACCATAGCACTAATGACCTTTAATATATTGTGATCTAATTCTCTTTAATTGTGGGCCCGCTGAAAGCGAGACCAGTATGTTCTCCCAAATATTTATATAGTAAGGTTATTCTCCTCAAAACTGGCCGACAGTACAAGGTTTAGCCAATGAGGTAGCAGCGTTCTTGGTGACATCACCACCAACAAGTGCGACCTGAGATAAATAACAACACCCACATGAAATCTTTTGTAGTTTTTGAAATATTTAGCTTTAAGCATCCAATGCATTTCCAATCGGAAATAAGTCGGAAATCTATCAGTCAAGTTCTCCTCAAAATGACGTAATATGTCAATCAAGTTCTCCTCAAAATGATGTAAGACACTGCCTTTGTACCGGCAGGGCCCTTAGCCAATGAGGTGCAGCCAAAGGGTAGATCTTTGTGCCCATACATGGTGTTACATGCGAGCCCACACTGTTTCGTAGGAACAGTATTTGTGGGCTCACCTGTAAGGCGAGCACACTTTAGATATTGTCATTATTTATTTATCTAGTAGGTCAGTCAGACAGTTCTCAATATTTTGGCACCTTTCTACTCCTGTATACTTCGACAGAAAATGAAAATAAAAACATCAATGTGTTCAGCTTACAGTGGCGACGTGTGCTATTACTTTTTACAGCAATCGGCCAAATGGTGGCGCTGTAGGAAGCCTTCGAAAGTGCGAAGGTATAGATCATGCTCTGTTTTAAGTACAGCCATGAAACCTGTATACACGTATGCGTCTCCTCATGCCGAACAACTGTTACGCTCTGACTTTTAACCTCTGACCTTTAGATCCCCCAGAATTTTGAATTATATGAAAAACTGTAAAAATCTATCTCCTCCTGGGATTTTTGCGTTAGGCGCACAAAGCTTTTTTCACATGAACTTTGGACCAATACGGTCAAACTGTCTGGTCGGATTTCTTTTAAAGCGAAAGATTATTTTTTAATAATTCAATAAATATTGCGGTTTTATGCAAATTATTCTTCTGCCTCTAAATCATACATGCAATCTTATTCCAATCGGCCAAAGGGGGGCGCTATACGAAGCATTTGAAAATTCAAACTTCAAACGGGCATAAGTCATGACTCGTTTCGTTTGAAGACATGCAACTTGCTTACACGCGTGCTTTGACTCAAGCGGAATACATCTGTGTCTTTGTTGAGTAAGCTCCGCCCTTAGATTTTCCGCCATTTTGAGCAGTTTGTAAAACGCTTAAACCCGCTTTTATTCTGGAATTTTCGCGTCACGTCCACAAAACTTTTTTTACATGAACTTTGGACCAATATCTAAAGATCTGTCAGATCGGACTTTTTTTTTTAAATTGAAACATGCTTTTTTAATAATTCAATAAATATTGCAGTTTTATGCAAATTATTCTTCTGCCTCTAAATCATACATGCAAAATAACATGTTCATGGCATTTGGCAAAGATGTAGAGTGTTGACCCAATAGGTCAAGGAACAGATACCACCCTTCTCACATTGGCCTGTTATAGCGCCACCAGCGGGTCAACTTTTGCACAACCCATTTTTGGAACAAAATGGACCAATCTTTGACGTCAGTAACGTCAAAGAGAGCACCGCCTGCGATCTTGACATTTTGTACTTTTATAGTCATTGTTTTCTGGCTTGAAGCGAGCCCACAATTGTTTCGAAGGAACAATATTTTCTAGTTATATTTGAGATTGAAACGAGGCAGTGCATTAAAACAATTTGTGACTCAAAACGTTTCCTATTACTAAATCCCGCTGGCTCTAATGTTTTTGTTTTGATATAGATTTTAGACTTTGTCGTTCGATCGTGCTTGTTGTTTGTGTTGTTTTGTACTGTAGGCCTATGATGAATGAATAAAGATTTGTGTAAAAAGAAGTTCTTCTTGGAGCCCATTATCTGTCCAGTATCGCCATCTTGCGGCCGTTTGGTTTCACTTCAACAACAATTAATATAGGTCTATTCCTGCATAATTATAAGCTTATGTTTTGTGTAACATACGCTTATTACATCTAAATGGGAGCTATCTTGGTTTCTTTTATTTTCACACATTGACTGTTTTCCAAGTTTCGTTGCAACTGTTGCAAGCGAAGCGTTTATAAAAGAAAGATAGCTTTTGTTTAGAAAGGCTTCCTCCAAGCTGTTGTCAAAAGTACAGCTGAGCTTGAGAATGAACAGCTCCCTAGCTGTAATTTTAGAGAACACAGAATCATCATTACCCCGGTTATGCTTGGCTTCACAGTAGCATTTTATTATATTGGAGGACTGATAATGAAAATGTGAAGCGATACCAGCATCTTTTGATATCAAATCCATTATTCTGTCATGCCTACTTATGTAGAGGCCCCTGTATACATGGCAACCATTTAAGATGTAACATGGACAATTAGAAGTGTCTGAATGGCAGCATGTCGGAATGGAGAGTGGCCCCTCTAACATGGTTTCAGCTATTTGCTCATGGCCATGATGAATACAGTGAGGAGCATGATTGCCTGGAAAACAGATAAGCTAGTGCTAGAGATTAAGTTTAGTTGGTAAAACCTGTCATCTCGCGTGTGTGTGTGTGTGTGTGTGTGTGTGTGTGTGTGTGTGTGTGTGTGTGTGTGTGTGTGTGTGTGTGTGTGTGTGTGTGTGTGTGTGTGTGTGTGTGTGTGTGCGTGTGTGTGTGTGTGTGTGTGTGTGTGTGTGTGTTAAACGTCACACTCCCTCATGCTTCCTTCCTTCCCTGAATTTAAGACTGAATAAGCTTGCTATATTTCACTTTTTAACCCTTGATTGGTATATAGCAGGCCTAACAGTCAAAAGTAAAGTTACATTTGACTGTAAATGTAACTATATAATGGAGTTCAATACGGTATGTGTTCATTATACCGTATACTGTATGTATCTACGGTATCTATACTAGAAAGCCCGGCGTCTATGCCAGAGTAGCCTCGGAAACCCAGGCTTCCAGAGTGGATCAGTTGAAGTCGTGGATCAACTCACGTCAACACTGGTGACCTGTGCTTGAAAAGGTTTGAGCCCAGAGTTCCAGACGCTGAGAGCAGCTCTACCCGCCCCGGCCAGCCAGCCGCTGTTGGCTCAGTGCCAGAAGGTGGGTTTGGAGTAATACGGTCTTAGACCAGTGGTTCTCAAACCTTTTAGCTTCAAGGACAAATGAGCGTACAAATGGAATGGAATGGATTTCACGCTCTCAGAGTTAAAGGCCTGATAAGGGTCAATTTGGATGCGATTACAGTCTTTAATGTACTACGATACTACGATATAGTGCTGATGTTTATGGTTCAATGATCAGGGACACAGTGAAGGCTGTCGTGTACCTTTATCTCATCCTCAGAGCCAGCTGACCATGATCCCCGGTATCTGGAAGACAGTGTGGAGGAGTAAATGGTGGGAGGCGAGTGAATGGTGAGAGGCAAGGTAACAGGCAATCTCATTAGGATGTGTACACTCTCAGTAAGATTAACACTGATGATTTTATTGTGTACATTCCATTTCTACCTCCCCACTACTATACACACGCACGCACGCACGCACGCACGCACACACACACACACACACACACACACACTATATTTTATATATCACTTGTGGGGACATTACATAGACTTCCATTCATTGTTATGCAAGTCCTGTGGCCTTACCCTAACCTCTATCCATAAACCTAACCCCTAACCCTAACCCTAAACCGAACCCCTAAACCTAACCGTTGTGGGGACCTATTTTGTCCCCACACTGTCAGAGGTCCCCTGCAGGTGACTGTGTGAACATGCGTTTAGTCCCCATAAGTATAGCTAGACAAACTCTCACACACACACACACACACACACACACACACACACACACACAGTTCACTCTGTGTACTGTAACTCTTAAATCGAAGCTTTCATGCATGGTCTCACAATTTTCTTATCTTGTTTTTCTGTTTTCCAGATCATGGAGTAAGGAGGAGAAGAGTCAGATCCCCAAATCCTGGCTTGACTGCTGCAACTCCAACATGTTCAGCACTCATCTGCTCACTTTACATCAGCAACGGCTCCAAACACCACAACACAGCAGTCCTCCAAGACCTTCACTGGCTTCCGCTAAACTTACATCATTGAGGCGTGGCACACAACTTCTTGGTTTGATTGATTGATTGAAGACTTTATTAGAAGTTTGCATAGGAAAAAGGTACAGTTTCATGACAGTTACAGATCACTCGCACAAGGTCAATTAAAGTACAAAAGTATCGGCATCAAAATACACTTGAAGTACCAAAAGTAAAAGCAGAAGGTCCCATTTCACAAGTTTTCAAATGAATCAATGAAAATCCTTTGAAAATGGCAGATCTACAACACGTCACAAAGTGGGAGCCAAGCACTGCTGGTGCTTCTGCTCACCATTGTTTTCATTGAGTTTGAGCAAAGTTGTAAATCAGACAGACTAAGTGGGCCTGTGATATCCTTACAAAGTTGCTCATAGTACCCTGCATATAGTCTGCCATGTTGGATTTTTTAAAACCCCATTTTCACACTCCTTCTACACAGACACAGTCTGTCCGATCTGAACCTCTTTATCAAGAATACCATTGATGGTTTCTGAGGTTTGGAGTCGGTACGGCCAGCAATCCCATTCAATTGTCATCTTCTTGTAGCATGTCACCAGCATGCAATAGTTCCCCACCATTAATCTAGAGACCTTAGTCTTGTTACAGGATATTTCAAACAATTTGCAAAACCGCTCAAATTGTCTCAGGAGGACACCCTTTCAACATTCCGAAGAAGTATACAACTGAAATAAATCCAGACACTGTTATTCTAAAATTGTGTCATTAATTCATGATTCACTACCAGAAAAGAGCCTCATCAGGAAGAAAATGAGAATACTGCAGAAGTCCTGTTGGGTTGAGTTATGTTCTCAGGCAGCGTACACCCACACCTCATTGTGTTGATGGAAGATATCCCAGGGACTGTTGTATCCTGCCCCTGTGTACCTGTTGGGCTCAAAAGATTTTGCAGCCTCCACCAGGGCCTCACGGAGCTTCTCTGTATTGTACTTTCCAATCTCATGGGACACTATAGTACTGAATTCCCTGCAAAGTAAAGTCATGTGACAATGAACAAGAGATATTATTTGAAGTAATAACATGATGTTTTTTTGATAATCTTTTCATATTCCTAAACTTGCTTTAATTAAACAATTTAACAATAGCTCCATGTTTTATGAGTATGTTTACTGAAACCAGACTAAAACAGGTTTAAAAAAAAGAAGACATCAGAAAACAACATTAATTAAACTATTCTGTGAATTAATATCTCGCATATTGCTCATTAAAATATATCGTCGTTGTCGGGTGGAAACCTCGTATCTCCAAGTTTCACATTTGTACGTTCTTGCGCAAAGTAAAGCCCTTAGCCCTGCTTCATTGTACAAGGCCGTCACACAAAAGTAGTGAAAACAGCACACAGCGCCTCACGGTGCGTGCGAGGCGTTGTGTGCTTGTAGATCGGTTGTTTTCACTAGTTTAAATCCTTTTTACAATTTAAAATGCAAAATGAACGGTTTTGGACATACAAGGTTTTCACCCGACAACGACGATATGCATCATACAAATAGTTCTTGGAGCTGTCATTCTTACCTGACATATACAGTAGCAGCAGGTCTGACTTTTTCTATGATGGAGGGTTCGTTGGGGTCGGGCAGCACTGTATCATCACCCACAAACCATGACAGAGACACTCCCTCTCCCTCTGTCACTGTGATCAGAACAGGCCAGGTGCCTCTGGGAACCTTAGCACCTGGAAGAGAGAAGACATTTTTGTTTAGAGGTTACATGTTTAAGCTTTTTTTGCTATATTTTGATAGAAGTAGTAGTAAAAACAAGTAGTAAAAACCTTGTCAGACAGTTATTTTGACAAAAATGACGCATTTAATATTTTTTTTAACTGAAACAAGCATGACTACTCATAAAGGTTACTTAAAGGAGTAGTTCACCGCAAAATAACTTTTTTGCTATTGATTTCTCACGCCACGGAGACTTGGTTTTTTGTTGCATTCCTAAGACAAAAAATGTATTACAATAAATTTACCCCCATTGATTCCGGATGGGGACACAAATGCATTTGGGTCCCCATCCGGAATCAATGGGGGTAAATTAACTATAATCAAACTTTTGTCTTAGCAAACTGACAAAAAAAAAAAAAAAAGCTCAATCTCCATAGGGAAAAAAAAGTCATTTTGTGGGTGAACTATTCCTTTTTGTAGAAAATGTGAGTAGGCTACTTTTTCCAACTCAGATTGTTACTATACGAGTTCCTGTTACAGACCTGCCTTGTTGTCTCCTTCACAGTAGGACTTTAACCTCTGATGTGCAGCCATCAAATCAATGTTGGAACTACTTTGGACCTTGGTGGTAATCCATCTGGTGCTAACATACTGTCGCTCCTCAAACTCCTGTAAATGACAGATAACAACCCCCTTCTTAAAATTCTATTAGTTATGCAAAATACAGTCATATTTCAGAGATTGCCAATGAGGTGTGAGAGTTGGATCTCATACACGCTATGGGTTTAAAAGTGTTTCAACATGGTCAGCCAAATGAGATACAAGTGCTAATTGTACATCAGCTCTTGAGGTAATTGTTTATCCCCCAAAATCACCAAATCTATTTATTTCAGATTTAGTATTTACCACACTTTGGCTTTGCAGGTACAGTAGCCTATCTATAAACTAGAAAGATGCAATTGGAAATGGAAATGTGGTTGCCCGTTTATTATCTGGGAAGCCAAATTGTCATGTGAAGCTTGACCAATCCTCAAGCTAGCACCACTCCCCCATTGAACTCAATGGACTTACTCTATAATGGTGACGTCACCGAGAATGCTGCTTTCTGATTGGCTAAAAGTTGACTATAATAAAATGGCCGGACTATTAGAACAATAGTCTGGTTGCCCTAATAGAGTAATGGCAACTACACTAATTACAGAAAAATGCTGTCTGTCTGTCTGTCTGTCTTGTGCCCGACCGACTGTCCGATATGCCCATATTCAAGCTTGAGGATTGGTGAAGCTTCACATGACATTTCGGCCAACCAGATTATAAATAGATCCTACGGGTGACAGATTGGACGGCCGAGGACAGGTAAGGATCCCTTAAACACAGGTAAGGATCTAGTTATTACAATTATCTTTGAACAGGAACACAATAGCTTACTCACCCCATAGTTCTGTACAACATGATATTCTGGACAGGGTTTACCCCTACAAAAGGTTGTTGTCCAGCCTTGCACTGCACACAGCATCCCCAAGATGAGTAGTAGAAACACACGTTGTTCCATCCTCATGCTTCTCCAAAATGACACCTCTGCACCGCAGTTACAATGAAGTAGTACGAAAGGTGTACGTGTTTAATGATGTCACGTTCCATGAGATGACTCCTCCTCCGTATCAAAGCAGATAAACACAGACACTCCCCCAAGGATTCTAATCTTGAGAAGCTGAGGTATATCTCCATCTATTTCGACCTCACTCTGACCGTCACTACGGTCATTAACATGAATGATGCCCTCATCTTCTACCTATTAACGAGACCAAATACCAACAAAGTCATGCCCCCATGACCCGGGGAGGCGGTCTCACCTTTAACAATGCCGGGTGAGAGCGTCTCCTCCTCTTTGCCTCTCTCGCCTCATTGAAAGAGACCTGCACGGATGGGTGAGTATGTTTCGAACATTTCTACCTAGAAAGTGCATTATTGTTTTGACTACTTTGCTATTTGCTCGTAGTGTTTTTCACACACTGCTTGGGGACCCGTTCACTTCGGTGCAGGCGCCTTGTGTCCCTGTGGGTCGCAGTGTTTGTGTGTTTATGTAGCCTATAGCCCTATAGTGTTGTGCTATTGCTAAGGCTAGTGTTACACGTTGTCGTGTTGTTTGTTGTGCCTACAGGCTTTCTTTGCAGGTAGGCTACAATTGTTGAGTTCCATTGCGGAACAGCCGTCATCCGGCTTACTTTGTTTATTTATAGTTAATTAATAATACCCATTTGTGCGCTGTTCGCAGCCGCTGGGTTTACTGTTGGATATCCATCCAGGTGGTGGTGTTTTTCCTTTGGTTAATTATTCTACATTGCTGTTGCAATCAAGTGTTTATTTTGAGTTGTCCGTTTTCCCTCTTGTACGTGCGCGTACAGTGAGTAGTTGAGAAGCGGGTTATTCAGTAGTGCTACTAGTGCAGTGCACGTGTTATTTTGTTGGCCCCAAGTCCGCTGTGCGCAGCGGGTGGGTTTACTGTTATCTTTTCCTCTCGCACATTCGTGTGCAGCGAGTAGGTTTCTTTCAGTTTAACATTTTATATTACTGCCCTATACTAGGCTGTTCGCAGCTAGTGGGGTTTTTGTCCGGCTGTACCTCTGGTGCGTGCGCGTACTGTAAGCAGGTTGTTACTGGATATTAGACCACTATGGCTCCTCCGGTCTGTCGTTTTTGTCAGGCCGCTATGGACCCCCGTGATGGCCACAGAGAGTGTCCCACTTGTTTGGGCAGGGCTCATTTGTTGCAGGATGTTGATGATCCGTGTGATGCAGCATGCGACTTGCCTTATGCCGAGAGGGTTCGGCGTGCTGGCCTGGGGGAGGAGTCAGTGCCTCCTGGTCAGGAGCCAGTGCATGGGCATTCTGACAGGCATTCCCGAAAACGCCATCGACGGCGCTCACCTGATCGGCGCCATGGGAAGTCTCGTGAGCCTGTGCCTTCCAAGCGTACTGCTCACTCCACACAGGTGGAAGACTCGGAGGACTGCACTCAGAGGCAGATTTTAGCTGCTATTCAGTCCCTTTCAGAGCGAATGGGAAGGTTTGAGGCTGAGCACTCAACTACGGTGTCACAGGGGACAGCGTCCTCGCAGGCATCTCCCTCCAGGAGGGCACTTTACCCAGAGGATGATCCTGATATCCTCTCCATTTATGCTGGTGGCTCACTTACTGGTAGCGGTCCCCATTCGGATCAAGCTTCAGTCTCAGGCAGCACCAGGTCTGCGGTGCACGGGGACGGGACAATGTCCACTCCAGACGTGTCTGCTAGTCAGGCGATGGTGTCGAATGTTTTGACGGCTGCAAAAATAGTCGGTATGAGTCCTGCAGACCCAGGCCCCACTAATCCAGGGGGTGTCTGGGATGGGGTGTCCCAGGCTCGCGCATCTCTTGCTGTGCCAGAGGCAGACAAGTACCCACAGATGCTGATGATGGGTTGGGCGAAGCCTACCAGTACTTCATTGTTTAATGCTGGTTGTAGGGGCCTGGCAAAAATGCCTTATTCTCAGGATTCCGGCATGGGGGACATGCCACCGGTCGAGCAGGAGATGGCTGCGCAGACTGCGCTTGGCCCTGACAAGGTCACTGCCGACCCACGTTGCCCCAGGCAAGAGTGCGACAAGACTGATCGTCTGGTGTGTCGCACCTATAACTCAGCTGCCCGTGCAGCTCGATCTGGGAATGCTTTGGCCATCCTCTTGGCTGCTTTGCGCAAGTTGGCCGGCGGTGAGGCGGACCAGGACACCAGGAACCTGATAGAAACGGCTCTATCGGTCCATTCGCAGCTCACAAGGGACGTTGGGGCTGTTATGGCATCATGCGTGATGACTCGTCGTCAAGTCTGGCTGGCCCAGATGCCATCTATCCCTAAGAACATTAGGAAGACACTGCTTAATATGCCAGTTGTGGCAGGCCATGTGTTCAATCCAGGCTCTCAGGAGGCCCTGGATAGAGCTGAACGTTCTTTTCAGACACGTTCTTTTCATGCACAGCGGACTTTTCGCCGGCACGTGTCCACCAGGCTTGGACCTGAGGTTTCACAACATACACGTCAGGTCTCGTGGCCTCGTCAAGGGGCCTGGGGGCGTGGCAGGTACGAGGAGGGGGCGTTTCAGGCCTCCAGTACGGCTGCTCGGCAGCAAACTCGCCAGCAACAAGGGTCGCAGTCTCGGGGTGTCTCCCGAGGTGAGTCCAGAGGGCGTCGCCCCTACAGGGGCAAAGGGCGCCAAGGGGGCTCAACGTGAAGGTCTGGGGCCGGCCGTCGAACGGCTCTCCCGGCTTTGCTTGGACAGCTGGGTAGAGCGCACTTCAGACCCCTGGGTGCTGGATACAGTTTCCAGGGGCTACACACTCCAGTTTCGACGGCGTCCCCCCCCATTTTTAAGGGTCCGTATGACGTTGGTCAAGGACCCTGTCCAAGCACAGATACTGGCCGAAGAAGTGTCCATCCTGCTGCAGAAGGGCGCAATAACAAAGGTGAGTTCAACCGATCAGCGAGCAGGGTTTTACTCAACATATTTTCTGGTGCCAAAAAAGGACGGCGGGTATCGTCCCGTCCTGGACCTCAGGGGTTTAAATCGATACATGAAGGTTCTGCCTTTCAAGATGTTACAGACAAAACAGATACTTCAGTCCATCGGGCAGGGAGAGTGGTTCGCCACTCTCGACCTGAAGGACGCGTATTTTCACGTCCGCATCTGGGAGGGCCACAGGCATTTCCTCCGCTTTGCTTTTCAAGGGCAAGCGTACCAGTTCAGGGTGCTTCCATTTGGGCTGTCGCTGTCACCGCGGGTGTTCACGAGGGTGGTGGCGGCCGCTCTGTACCGTCTTCAACTGTCCGGTCTGAAGGTCCTCCCATACCTCGACGATTGGCTGATTGTCGCACCGTCACGCAGCCAGGTTGTCGCAGACACAGAGAGATTGATGTCGCATGTTCAGGCTTTGGGCTTCAGAGTGAATTGGAAGAAGAGCAACCTCGAACCCAGGCAGCAGACAGGGTTTCTCGGGCTGTCTCTAGATTCCGTGACCATGGTGGTCTCTCTGTCCCCAGAAAGGGTTTCGCGCATCCAGGCGCTTGTACGTCATTTCCGTCTCGGCATGTGTGTCGAGATGGTTCTGGTCCAGCGGCTGTTGGGGATGATAGCATCAGCTGCAGCCGTTATTCCACTCGGCCTTCTCAAGGCCCGACCTCTCCAGAGGTGGCTGAATTCATTCCGCCTCGATCCCAAGCGGGACAGGCACGTAAAGCTGATGGTCACCAGGTCTTGCCTACGTGCTCTACGACCTTGGAAGGACAGGCATATGTTGACACACGGAGTCCCACTACAGAGCCTCCCCTTCAGGAGGACCGTGGTGACGACGGATGCCTCCCTGACAGGCTGGGGAGCTGTATGGGAGGGCAGGACGGCGAGAGGTCTGTGGTCACCTCCTTGGACGTCCGACCATATCAATGTTTTGGAACTGAGGGCGGTTCACCTTGCTCTCAGGGCTCTCCTCCCTTTTGTCCACGGCAAGCATGTGTTGGTGAGGACAGACAACACTTCAGCGGTCTACCATATCAATCACCAGGGGGGCACGAAGTCACTTCGTTGCCTACAGGTGGCTCAGGAGCTTTGGTTGTGGGCAGCGCCTCGCCTGGCTTCACTAAGGGCCGTTTATGTGCCAGGGGTAGTGAACAGGGCAGCGGACCTGCTGTCCAGAGCCGCCCCTCTTCCCGGGGAGTGGAGACTTCACCCGCAGGTGGTGTCTCAGTTGTGGGCTCACTTCGGGAGGGCCCGAGCCGACCTGTTTGCCAGTCAGGAGAATGCTCACTGCGAGCTGTGGTTCTCCCTGGTAGGGCAGGGGGGGCCTCTGGGCCTGGATGCTCTGTCAAGAGAGTGGCCGGACGGCTTGTTATACGCTTTTCCTCCACTGCCCCTGATCCCACAGGTGTTGCATCGGGTGAGACTGGGTTGCTACAGGGTTCTGTTGATTGCACCCCGGTGGCCAGGGAGACACTGGTTCCCAGATCTTCTTCGGCTGGTCCAGGGATCCCCATGGCCTCTACCAGCCAGGAAAGACCTCTTGTCCCAGGCAGAGGGTCAGATTTGGCACCCCAAGCCGCTGACTCTGCAGCTCTGGGCCTGGCCTCTCCTGAGCCCCTCTCTCAGGGTCTAGATGAGGCTGTTCTTGACACTATGCGTAATGCCAGGGCGCCATCCACCCGTGCCAATTACAACCACAAGTGGAAGTGTTTCTCTTCCTGGTGTTTGGCTAATCAGGTGAGTCCCATCACCTGCAGTATTCCCCATGTCCTGCGTTTCCTCCAGTCCCTCTTGGAGGCTGGCAGGGCAGGAAGCACCATCAGGGTGTATTCCACTGCAATTTCCCTCCGTCATGATGAAGTAGATGGGCTACCAATTGGTAGGCATGACTCTGTCAAAGAATTTTTGAAAGGTGTCCGCAGGTTACGTCCCGGACGAGAGTTGAGGGCTGCCCCTTGGGATCTCCCTCTGGTGCTGCAGTCCTTGACTAGGGCCCCTTATGAGCCTATGGATCAGTCAGATCTGAGATCCATGTCTCGTAAGACTGCGCTTCTCTTGGCTCTCTCCTCTGCTAAGCGCGTTGGTGAGCTGCAGGCTCTGTCAGTCAGTCCAGACTGTATGAGGTGGAAGGCTGAGGGCACAGGGGTTTCGCTGCGGCCTAACCCGGCATTTCTGCCCAAGGTGATAACTCCACAGACAGTGAACCAGGTGCTGGAGTTAGCGGCATTTCACCCTGATGGTACGGAGGGCCTTTCCACTTTGTGTCCAGTTCGAGCGTTGCGTGCTTATGTGGACCGCACACAGGCCTTACGGGGCACGGGCACACAGCTGTTTGTCTGTTATGGTGGGAAGAATTTTGGTCTTCCGTTGTCCAAGCAACGGCTGTCACATTGGCTGGTGGATACGATCTCTGCGGCCTATGCTAGTCTAGGCCAGCCGGTCCCTGGTAGGGTGGTAGCTCACCAAACAAGGGGCATGGCCACTTCCTGGGCGGCTCTTAAAGGAGTTTCTATGGCAGAGATTTGTGCAGCAGCCTCTTGGGCTACACCCTGCACGTTTGCAAGGTTTTACAGGCTCAACGTGGCATCCCAGATGTCGTTGGGTTCCACAGTGTTGCTTGCGGCTGCCCAGCGGGTTGACAGTGGGGTTGGTTCCCCTGTTCCTCGCGACCCGGTTGATATAAGTCATCCATGTTAATGACCGTAGTGACGGTCAGAGTGAGGTCGAAATAGATCGTAAGTTATATCTATAACTATGGATCTATGAGACCGAAGGATGACCGTCACTATCTCCTGTCGCTCGGAACGTTCTGAGGCGTTCGAGGCTGGAGGAGGAGACGCTCTCACCCGGCATTGTTAAAGGTGAGACCGCCTCCCCGGGTCATGGGGGCATGACTTTGTTGGTATTTGGTCTCGTTAATAGGTAGAAGATGAGGGCATCATTCATGTTAATGACCGTAGTGACGGTCATCCTTCGGTCTCATAGATCCATAGTTATAGATATAACTTACGTTCTGTGGTCACAGTGACTGGATGATCAACTCTTTTCAGTTATTTTGCTTTTCTTTTCCTGTTTCATAATGTCCTTTCATGTCAATGTCTTTTGATGACATTACGATATAAAAACAATTACGATATAAAAACAAAGTCGTAGATAAACACTTCTTGTTGCCTATTTGTTAATAGGCAATAATTGTATAGCCTACACATGTATGTAGTTTTTTAGGACTGATCATAAGTCCGACTTCTCATGACATGGCACCAAACTATAGTTCTTGCTAAAGGCTATTTCAACTCACTTAGCCTCATACTCTATTTGCTTACATATCCTCAAGAGGGTACCCTAGCGCCCTAACCCTTTCACATTTTGAAGAAGCATAGAAGCCGAAATCAATAAGACACTGTTATGCTTAAATGTCATTATTCATTCATGATTCACTGCATGAAGAGAGGCTTATCTGGAAATGATACAGCAAATTGCTGTAGAAATTCATGTTGACTGGGTGTTAGGCTAACTGTTAGCAGCTACAGTATAAATAAAATGAGTATAGCATATTATGATGTCCACATGTTGACTGACAATTAACCACAAGCCATTCTGTTTCTTCCCTTGTATTGTTGACATGGTAACCGGAACCACGGTCAGTACAACACTACAACATACACTAGAACAACCTAGCTAGCTGGGAGTGAGCGTTCCGTGTGTGAGTCGGGCCGAACGTTCCGAAAAGAATCGTACATGATTGCTCCCAAGTTTATGTTTATTTGTTAGGATCTCCCCATTAGCTGTGTCCAAAAGCACAGCTAGTCTTCCTGGGGTCCACATATGAAAACAGTTCATACATTTAAAAAGAGACATTTGAAAGAAACAAATCTATAGTCTCCGACAGTATCGTAAATCTATCCACACTTCATCATTTCATCATTAATCATTCCATGACATTTTTTTTGTTCAACAAGGTTTGGCAAAGGTTTGTAAATGTTTCTGTTTTCTGTCTGTTTCCTTAATTTTTAGACTAGTCCTGTAGTGTGTTCCAATATAGGACCATTACTTTTCGTTTGCGGCCCTTGGACCTTTGGTATTTTGCAGAGTAGCCTAATAAGTTGAGTAGCCCTGGCCTACAGTATATGATTAACTCAAACTACAGTGACTGTCAGGTTAACTCCAATTTACTTAGCCTGTGATGAACTCAAACATACAATGACTTGCTGTCTCATTTAACCGTGGTCAAAGAATGTAAACGGATTAATCCAATCAACACCTCCTATCAGTTTTCGACTGTCTCATCACCCAGTGCCTGCCTGCTACATTGACTTACTGCAGTGGCGGGCGGTGCATTTTATACCTTCTGTCTGACTGCCCTGTGCTGCAAGTGTGTGTGACTCTGTGTGTGTGTGTGTGTGTGTGTGTGTGTGTGTGTGTGTGTGTGTGTGTGTGTGTGTGTGTGTGTGTGTGCGCGCGCGTGTGCGTGTGCGTGTGCGCACGCTTGTGCGTGTGTGTGTGTGTGTGTGTGTGTGTGTGTGTGTGTGTGTGTGTGTGTGTGTGTTTTTGTCTGCGAGCATGCGTGCGTGCGCTCGTGCTCAGTCAGTCTCCGATCTCATCAGCTTGGTTGTTGGTATACCGTTGTTGTTGTTGCTTGGTTAATTATGTTGAATGACAGTATAATAACCTGAATGTGTACGCAATTCTAACCTTGAACTTGTGGGAGGATTGATACAATGATACAGTGAAACCAAACGGCCACAAGATGGCAATACTGGACAGATAATGGACTCTGATTTTACATAGTGAGATTGTCTGAGAACTGAGAAGAGCTGCTTCCTGTCAAGTGTCAAACGTCCAGCCAATCGGAATGGGAGAAAGTCTTTGTTTACTCAGTTGAGCTAGAAGCCAGCCACATCAATTCCAGGTATGTGTCTGCCTCCAAAACAAACTAGAAATAAAGAATGTGTCAATTTAGAACAATGTTACATTAACCGTGGATTGCAACCCATTAGTTATAGGACATTGTTATTTCTAAAATCTGCTATCTTGTATTTCCAACAGCCAGACTGAATGAACTGAAAGCTTTATCAAGGGTTATCACCAATGGTGATTGTGATGGACTTTTTGGTCAAAAACCTTCAAGAGAAGGTGTGTATTCACCAAGAACATCGTCCAAGGCCGTGGGGGTAGAAGATGGAGGAGGATGATGATGGTCAACCAGCTTTTGCTCTACTCATATCTTGCCCCTATCCATGCCAAACTTGCCAAAAGCTATGTCGCCCCAGGTACGGTATTTGGTCTTGGGGACAACAAGGAGGTTTGTGTCACCAGACCTGAGAGAGCGGGAGGGGGCATAAGGTTCCAGGAAATTAAAGAGGTATGGAGGAGCAAGGTTTGTTTATGAGCTGTGTTTGACTGGGAGCCAGTGGAGGTCACGGAGGCCAAGTGTATTATGGTCTCTTGAACGGGTACTGGTGAGCAGGCGGGCAGCAGAGTTCTGGACATATTGAAGTTTATTGAAGACTTTGGAGGCTGGGGCATCACAAGGGGGGGGGGGGGGGGGGAGTGGGACTGAGTTACTAGGGCCCTAAGTGGAGGGAGGGGCCTTAATTATTTTATATACTTCTCACAGCGCAGCAGCGCGAAAATGTGTGCAAATCTTTGAATATGTGTATTTTTTAAAAGAACATTTGTAACTAAAACTTTGCTTCTGGGGGGTCCCTGGAACTAAATATTTTGAGACGGGGGTTCGTGGCCAAATACCTATCATTTGGGGGGTCCTTCACTTGAAGAACTTAGAGCACCACTGACATAGAAACATGGATTTGAAATATTCAAAGCCTTTTCATGATTTTTCCAAAAATAGCAGATACAGGCTTGCAGCGCGGCACTCGGTGCCACGCTGTGAGCTTGTATATCTGCTATAGCACAAAATAATGCGTAATCATGCGTTCCCAGTCTAAATGGGTTGAACCCCTATGAAGAACATTCATGGGGGGCCCGCAGTGAATCCTTGTACCCAGGGCCCAGAATTTGGTGCGACACCCCTGTTTGGAGGTGGTGCCATGGACCCAGGTGGCACACAGCACACACAAGCTTAAAATACAAACAAAGGCAGAGGGTAAAGTCCTATAAAGTGAGGCGGTGGATACACGCACATCCAAAGAGACTACGACGGGTGCTGGACCAAAAAATAAGTACAGCAAAAAAGAAGTGAAGGACCGCACACCGTCTCGAAGCTCCCCAAATATTTATTGTAGTCAGCGGAATAAAACACAACGTTTCGGCCTGTGTTGGCCTTCTTCAGGTGTAAAACTGAGTTTATAAAATAGAAGCTTCTTCTCGACTTTGGTCGATAATAAAAATGTAGAGCATACAAAACCGTATATACCGGTAATCCGACCAGTGTTTCCAAACAGTTTGTTGCCGGAGATTAGCTGCTCACAGACGGACGGACGGACGGACGGACGGACGGACGGACGGACGGACGGACGGACGCACGGACGCACGCACGCACGCACGCACGCACGCACGCACGCACGCACGCACGCACGCACGCACGCACGCACGCAGCCACGCACGCACGCACGCAGCCACGCACGCACGCACGCACACACACACACACACACACACACATTGTCCATTAATTTCAAGGCTGCTCAACAGCACTACTTGGTCACCCAGCGGTATTGCAGCTGTTGAGGCCGTTCGCATACATACACCGTCTGCATACATACGGGACATTCACATTCGGTCAAGTGTCTGAGGCACCGCTCAAAAAGAAAGGAAAAGGAAAATGGAAACGGGGAAAAACATTTCCTGTCCCACATGTATCGTTCCAAACTAAGGATTACATTTCTTTGAGTTATGGTTATAAAGTCTTCAATCAATCATTCAATCAATCAATCAATCAATCAATCAATCAATCAATCAATAAATATGCTGCGTGTCGTTTTATGTCTCACATGTGGACCACAATGGAAACAAGCTTTGGCATTTTTGTGTCTAAAATCCACATTGGGAGTTTTTGAATAATATTTTTGTACACTGTTGTGATTTTAAAATTGACAATAAAGTAGTCTGTCTGTCTGTCTGTCTATTTGATGTCAGCAGTCAACATAGACCGTCAGGCTTCTCCTCTCTCTCGTTCCAGGGCAGTGAATGCGTAGAATAACTCTGTAACCGATCCCAAGGAAGTCGAAGGCGTTCTTCATCGAATTGTCTTCCTGGAACGCCTTGAGTGCCTTCGTGTGATGCGAGATGCACCCTGTGGTGTTTCTCAGTGAAGGTAAAAGCCAAAGGCATTGTGCTGTTATTACATTTTGCTGCCTACCACAATACAACACCTCTGTGGCACATTGAGAGACTATTTTTGGTAGTTAGTTTAAGATGAAAGAGTAATTAAAGTGTTCAATTAGCAATAGAATACATTAGATTAAAGAGTGTTTGGATTGGTCAAACTAGACATAGCATGAATGTTCAGAAGTATCTTCCAAAAACCCTAATGGTCGCAGATAATGCATAAAAGCAAAGGTTAAAGCCTCAATCTGCAATTTCTTCTACTGGGATGTAGAACATACAGTAGGTTGAGAAAAATATGTATAAAACAATTCTACATAGTGTGCCATTTTTTAAGGATACACTCAGTTTCACAAATCACAGAATTGGGACTTGGGCCTAACAACAGTATTCAGTCATGAGATTGAAAGGTGCTTTAAACCATATAGGCTGCTTACCACATGGGGGCAGTCATGTACTGTCTAGGCATGTGATGTCTTGAGAACCAATTGTACTTTTACTCCACTAGAATTATATGAAATTATTATACATTATTATTATTACACATTAGTTACTATTTACTTTGTAGATTTAGATTAATACAAAACACATGAACCACTTCAGCCATATATAGGTCTACATTTCAGTGATTTGAAGATCTACAAGCCCACAGCAACGTGGGCTTATAGATCTGCTATTTTCAAAATATAGACTACACAGCTAAGCCTACATACATTTTGAACTTGTGAAATGGGACAGTCTACAGAATGAGTACCTTTACTTTGTGTACTTTAAGCATAATGTTGATGCTGATACTTTATCACTTTAACTCAAGTAGATACATTTTATAATACAAGACTTCTACTTGTAACAGAGTACTGTATCTACATTGCAGTATTGATACTTTTACTTAAAGCTGTTATGACCCACAAACACAAGGTAATATTGTTGATGACGTCACGCCCCTACTGTACTCTACTGCACAGGTTCTCAACATGATGTCTGGGGACCACCAGGGGTCCAAAAGGACCCTTGTCTGTGTTAACTCTCTGAGTGTACAAATGTAACCGGGTCCATTTGGTTCCATTTGTACACTCTAAGAGTGGTCACAGAGGAGAGATCACAGAGGATGTTACAGTGCTAGATTGGGTTCCAGACATAATTATTTTAAACCAATGGGGGGGTCTGTGACCTCATGTATATCTAACTGGGGTTCCTTGAAATTAAAAAGGGTGAGTCACTACTCTACTGTCTGTCGCCCGGAGAGAGCTGACTGCCGTGAGAAAGCGAATTGTTGAAGAATTAAAACTAGCATTTAGAGGTGAAAAAAACGATGAAGATTCCGCAACTTCATTTACCACAAAAAATGTTCACGTTTTCCGTCAGAGATTAGTATCCAGGCTCTTGTTTTTCTCCTCCCATTCCCGGGACATGTTTAGCGGCTGTGTCCTGCTCTCTAGTCGGTCTAAGCAACCGGAGCGTCCGTGGAGCTCTTGACTGTTCTGCATGAGTGACTTCTCCCCACAACACAGTGTGTGTGCCGTGTGTGTGCGTGTGTGTCGTGTGTGTGGTCGTGACGGAAAATAATGAATAATTTTTTTAAATTTTTTCGGGGACTGTCATAATGTGAGTTCTTCTTCCATCACTGCACTTTACTCGCTGTGTGCTCAGCATCAACATCACTCGCTGCATCATTACAGACCAGCCTATGCTGTGAGGCATATCAGATATTTCAGCTGCATCTCTAGCAGGACAGCCAGTTGGCCTCAAGAAAACAGCCTCCTTCAAAAAAGAAGACCTGTAACACGTGTGAGGGAGGTACCATTAATGGACATCATGGATCATTTCTGGATACACGCCGCTTGGATCCCCGGATTCACACTCCTCTTTGGATTTCAAGGCAAGAGATCGTTTAAATATTCTGACGTCTTGTCTGTATGTTTACTGTGCCGTGGAACATCCAGTGAAATGATTCTACATCCCATGTGTCAACTACGCTCCCTGTCAAGGGTAGGGACTAAAATGGAGGACGACAGCTGAATTCAAACTTAATTTTCCTTCCTTTTTCTCTTAAGTGACAAGTGACTTCAGGGTGCTGGTTGTTTACATTTTGTAAAACACCTAAAAGAAAACCCTATCATAAACCCCTGACCAAAACAGAAGACAAGACAAGACAAGACAAGACAAGACAAGACAAGACAAGACAAGACAAGACAAGACAAGACAAATACTAAACCTTTCCTAACTAAATAAACAATGCAAACAATGATAAATGAAGCAAAGGTGTCTGGGAACAACTCTAGTATTAAAGGAGGTTAACGGTTACTAAAGGCGAAGGGTTAACCAAGGCAAATAAATTCAAATGAATCAAATGAAGGTTAGAAAGGTTTGGTTGGAGCATGAGAGGAAAGGCTCTACCTATCCAGCTGCCAGGGTGAGAAGACCCAACCAGTCAGGAGTGGGGATCAATTCCTGACTGGCAGAAGCTGGCTCTGGCAATCTGAAACGCTGCTACCAATCATTCCACCATTCATTACCTCTACAGCGTTCACCACCACACTCTCCACCATTCAGTGCTGTACCTTGTAAAACAAGAAACATTACAATATAGCTGCAAGCAGCGATAAGGTGGCCAAGCAGGAAAAGCAGAAAAAGCAGGAAAGGGACAAGTGGGAAAAGAAATCAAAGAAAAACAAAAGGCTGCTGTCCTAGAAAGCTTCATTCCCTTCAAAGCCAAACTATAGCAGATATAGCCAATCTACAAGCTCACAACGCATGAGATTGTAGATCGGCTATTTTCACAACAAAGTATGTCATACATTGAAAATAACTAGGCCTACTGTCAAAAAAGCATTTAATTTAATCTTCAAATATTTTAAATGCATTCACTACAAGCTCACAACGCGTTGCTATCCGAAAAGTTTTGTGCAAAGCAATTAAATAAAGTCTGCATGAGGTAAGACTCGAACCAGTGACCATCGGATTCAATGTCACACACCTTACTGCAGTGATATTCAACTGGCGGCCTGTGGGCCAAATCCGGCCCCAGTGGAGCTTTCTTGTGGCCCCTGGAACACATTCTATATTCCAATGTAAAAATGAATGTACAAATTATTATTATTGGATGGTTTGTTATCCACACCAACAGGTGAGTTTTGAGTGCATTTCATCCATCAGTATGCAAGAATTCTCCTTCTGCATCCATTAGCTTTTGAGTGTTTTTTGTCCATCTTCCATCTGCTAAATCTTCATCTAGGCTACTTGTAGATTTTACACAGTAGCCTATATGTGTAATTCGTCATCAATAGCGTCCTGGCCATTTTTATGGGTCATTCTAAACTGATGATTCTGGAAACACATCACGTGCCCTTATCAGTAGGATGCTCAAAGACTTTCAGACTTGGCCTCTAATAATACAAAATACAAACAATGCTAAAATATACCAACTACTACAATACTTAAATATACCTACCGTCCTTGATGTGGTTCCATCGGGTCCCCAGCCAAATGTTTGATAGTTTAGGAACCAATTTGTCACTTATGGGCCTGTAACCCAGAGAGTGTACAAATGTAACCGAACGGCTGGTTCATATACTATATATATATAACATATGTGTCCAAAATATCAGATGTACAGTACAAGCTCTACAAGCTCTCGGCGCAGCACAAAGTGACCTGCTGCAAGCTTGTAGATCTGCTATTTTTGAGTATCCAATGTATAAATAGATAAAGCGATTGTGATGCTACTTTTGCTGGGGGTTACAATGAGTGTCCTGTCAAATGTCACCTCCGCACAGTCCAACGCAAACCGTGACTCTCCTAAGAGTGCCGAGGTGTCACTTCTCAGACAGCTGAGAATTGCCTCACTTTGTCTCCCACGGGAGGACTGTGCTTTGCTGGAGTAGTCAACCTCCTGTCAAAGCTCACTGGATTCACGTTGACACTGTGCTGACAGAGAGCCTTGTGTGCCAGTGTGTGTAGGGGAGGGAGGTGCTTAAAGAACAGTGTTTTCCAAACAATAGATTTTTTTTCCCATCACAGTAAATATCTTCCTTGCTTTTATGTCTAAGATATATACAGTATATATATATATATATATATATATATATATATATATATATATATATACACACATATACACATCAATTACACACCCCACAAAGCCCTGAATCTTCTGTTTTTGTCACATTCTATGCAAATAATTTGGTCATCGCCATCGGTCAGTAGGAGACTCATTAAATAATTGAGTCTCCTATCAGAGATTCCACTTGTCATTTATAGAATGCCAATGTGCACATTGTCCGTTCAAAATCATTCCTCTTTGTATCGGATTGCATTTGGACTGTTCAACTTCCCAGCACCAGCAGGGGGTCTTGTCAAAGTCTAATCAACAGCTGAAAGTCGGGAGTCCCATTATTTTCAACAAACCAACATATAGTATTATGTGTATAAAGGGTATCAGCCATATTGGAGAGAAGTTGGGTCTCTTCTCACTTCTTTCAAAGGTGTTAGCAATTATTCTGATGAAGGCTCTGTTCCATGTCATGTACCAACCCACACATGTACCATAGTGCTTTTATTTTAAGGACCCCATAACTCTGAGTGTCTAGGGCAGGGTTCCCCAATAGGCGGCCCGCGGGGGGCTACTGTCTGGCCCCGACCAACCCCAGTAATAATGTGGTATAAGAGCAGCAACAACACTAGCATATCGTCGTTGTCGGGTGGAAACCTTGTATCTCCAAATGTGTACGTTCTTTCACAAAGTAAAGCCCTGCTTCATCATACAAGGTCGTCTCACAAAAGTAGTGAAAACAGCCGATCTACAAGCACACAACGCCTCGCGCTTAAATCATTTTTTAAATGATAAATGCAAAACTAACGGTTTTGGACATACAAGATTTTCACCCGACAACGGCGATATCTGAACTGTCGCTGGAGTAGCGGGAACGCCACCGTCGCCCCCTGCAATGTTGTGGCCCTCGGCTTGGTACCCTAGACATAATTCGGCCCTTGGGGAAAACTAATTGGGGAACCCTGGTCTAGGGGTTCCCAGTACCATCCATCCATCCATCCATCCATCCATCCATCCATCCATCCTTCCTTCCTTCCTCCCTCCCTGGCACTGTAGTCCTTGAGTCTGCAAAACCTTACCTATACTAAATAGTTTTTTGTGTCAATATAAGTACATTTAAATATGATAGCCTTTCCATAGGAGTAGCTTCATATACTGTATATAATTTTTTACATTTTGTTATTTTCTTCTACTGTACAGTATATGCAGATTTTCATTCATGCATATCATGGTATATGTTCAGGACATATTGCAAAGTTTTATATTATATGTTTGGTATTATTTTTAAGGGGACACTTAAAAATAATTAACACAATTTTGTCCACAATTTCCGCCTAAACCATATATTTTCTTTTAGTTCTGTGGAATCAAGAAACATCAGAGACGCAAAACACAACAACTAGAATACTGACATGACCCTAAAGACTGACAAAGTGATTAAGTCTTTTAAATGAGTACAGCCTACTCCTAAATATTCAAATTAGTGGTGACCATTACAGAAAACTGTTTAATACTCAAAGGGATCCACACACACCCCTTATTTTCTGAGCAGTGCTTCTACATCTGGCTTTGTCTCTACATAATGGTAAATTCACAATAGCGATTTTCATCATTTCAACAAATTAGCATAAACAAACTACTTGAATAATGCTGCTATAACAAAGATATTTTTAGGGGTAGTATATATTTTATTTACACAGATTTATAAAATAAATCATGTATGGTCACTTCCTGGTACAGGCGAGGGGAGACGGGCCAGCCGACATAAAAGTACAGTACAGTACAGTAGAGGCGCTCCGTGACGTCATCAATCATATTAGCTAATCGGATAGCTGGATTTACTTTTTTTTTTTTTGGATGACATATGGTCCTTAATGAAATTAACTCATAAAAAGCACAACTTACTTCACACTGGGCTGCACTGGCTGCACAAAACAGGAGGGAGTTCACAACCTGCATTTATCAGTCTACAGCCACACATTTCTTTCCCTCCATTGTGCAGATGGGGGTTCTCACTGTTTACAGTGAAAAGGTTTTTCTCCAGTGTGGATGTATATGCAGGTGACTCTTCAGGTGACCTAACTGACTGAAACTCTTGTCACACTGTTTACAGTGAAAAGGTTTTTCTCCAGTGTGGATACGCTGGTGTGTCTTCAGATTACCTAACTCACTAAAGTTCTTGCCACACTGCTTACAGTGGAAAGGTTTTTCTCCTGTGTGGATACGCTGGTGAACCTTCAATTCATCGGAACGATAAAAAGCCTTCTCACACTGTTTACAATAGAAAGGTTTTTCTCCGGTGTGGATATGCAGGTGTCTCTTCAGATTACCTAAAAGACTGAAACTCTTGTCACACTGTTTACAGTGAAAAGGTTTTTCTCCAGTGTGGATACGCTGGTGTGTCTTCAGATTACCTAACTCACTAAAGTTCTTGCCACACTCTTTACAGTGAAAAGGTTTTTCTCCAGCGTAGATACGCTGGTGACTCTTCAGGTGACCCGACTTACTGAAACTTGTCTCACACTGTTTACAGATGTGATTTTTCTTCCCTGTATAAGTCAGCTGATGTGTCTTCACTTCTCCTGGTTGAGTTAAAGTTTTGAAAAACCTTTGATGACTGTAAGAATTTGGTTCATCTGTGTCTCCTTGTTCCTGGCTGGTTACAATTTTGGTGATTTGCTGGAAAGATTCTGAGGGGGTCTGTCCATTTATGGGCATTTGGCAATAGAGGTCATCATGGCTCGACTTAGCGGAACTTAGTCTGGGAGGATTGTAACCACACTCCTTCCTCAAGTGGCGGTTCATCATCAAATCTGACTATACATGGACTGTTATAGGAACAGAGTTTTAGGTTCTGATGGGTAATGGACTTTATCTCCAACTCTCGAGCCACCAAGTAAGAAAACTTAATGATCAGGCCCCTGTGGAATGAAGTGGAATTCTAAATATTTTCAAATCTTATACATGCTGAGCAGAGCTCTGGTCTGACCTCACTCACAACACACCCGGTTGCCGTGCTTGCCTGACAACACCGATGTGCGCAGGCTGCCGCCCCTCCATATTTGGGCAAGAGTGATGTCATCAATTTGACATCACTACCATGATGGAAGAGATCCAGGTAGATGCCATGCCGTTATTATACCCAGTTTATTTACTTTTTCATTCAGTAATTAGTGTGGTTGCTATTAGGCAGGGGTGAAAGTGGGCCAGAACGGACCGGAACGAGGAGGAGAAGGCAGCTGTCAAAATCCGACGAGTAGCGTTGCAGGTTGATGATCCGGTAATAGAGCGGATACGGATATGGCAGTTGTCCGTGCCTTGTGTGTGTGTGCGCAAATTTACAGAGAGAGTAGGCAGGCTCTATGACAAAATACATTTCACTAATGTTGAAAACATGTTTCTGGTTGGCTGACAGACGGACACGTTATCGGCATCGTTAGTTATGATTTCTGGTTCAAATCAAGCCATTTAAAACTCTTGGGTGCCATCTTGAAAATGATGCCTTTCTGGTAAGTGTATTTTCCTGGATTGTTGAGATGTTCTCAAGCATGCCTAAAGGTACCAGAATCGATTGAAAACCCTTTTGTATCAATGTTTAGGGAGGTTTAGTGGTATGGCAGCTCAAAGTGTCCCCTTAAAAATCATATCAAAACTTAATCTAGGGATGTATAGGAATACAAAAAAAAAAAAACACAACTAGAATTTTTCCATCCCAGGTGGTACCCATATGTGACATTTTGGCTCTTAGCCCAAGGACTACTGCACTCCCTAGTGATATTTTCTGTACTCCTATGTAACAGTGAAAATGAAATGAAATACCTTTAATTAAACATGCATGTGTGAGGGTGTGCGTATTGTGAGAGAGACACGTTCCTATAATGAGCAACTAGTCCCAAATCTCTAATGGATTCTCTGTTGGAGGAAACTAGGACACAGTCATTGTTTAAGTGTAGTTTGGTACTCAGCCATTCTAAAGAATGAGAAGGTGTAAAAGTACACGTGGCCTTTGATTAATGCAATGATGAGTTTGTTCCAAATACTTCAAGCTGCTTTATAATGCAGATTGTTTATTGTGTTGTGTCCTGGACCACCAGCACTGTTTGTTTTTAGCTGATTGGATGGATGAACTACACAGTTTCACAAGGAATGCACTTTGTTGCTGCCCAGAATAATATGCACTGTAGTGAAAGTAATTACTTTTTCTCACAATAGATCATGACCTCAAGGCGCACACACGCACGCACTTGGCATACTCATCAAATAGAGTAGTACCATCTGAATACCAGCGCCCACCCAATTAGAGTAGTGCCGCCTGAATATCAGCACAAAGTTCATCATAACAAAGTAAATATGAAACATTGAACATCACGGAAACAGTGGGTGGAGAGGAAACTAAATAACCAAGCAAATGCAATGGGAAAGGGGAAGACAAAGATATGGAGGAGAAGAGACGTTAACACATAGTTTCACCCCACACTTCTTTCTCCAAACCTCGACCTCTTCAGCCAAAACATGTAATTATAAGATCTCTGAACAGTTGTTTGCACTCAGGTGACATCTTACTCATACAGTAATAGAGCACCGAAGTCTAACATCACTGCCGCTAGAGGGGGCTATCCCCCTGGGTCATTTTTCTGGCATTGTGTGCTGGGGCGTCAATTGGGTATGGCAGGGGTATGCAGCTGCCATACCCTGGGTCCAGGGGAAAAATAAAAGTTACTTTTACATATAAATCCATGAATGTCTCTTTGTCTATCTGTGATGGTTATTATGTTGTTAAATTACAGTAAAATAACTACAAATGCAAAATTCTCCCCAACTTGACAAAATGGTATATTCCTAGATTCCGTAGGTCAGCTGCACAGGTGCAATGCATTATTATTGTTAATTGTGGCACGTTTACTAACATTCCAAGTTTAGCTTGAACAACCATTCCAGGCTGCCATATCCAGCCCAAGAAACCTTAGAAACGTAAGGAAAAATAGAATGTACTTCTTAAAATAAATGTATCATGCCTGTTACTAAGATTATGGCAACATGGCTGGTGTCTTGCACGCGCGCCCTCGCGCGCATGCAAGACACCAGTCATGTTGCCATACCTTAGCTTTTTCTGAACTGACCACTGATTGTGTGCATGTATTGAACTGACCACTGATTGTGTGCATGTATTGTGTGCATGTATAAGTGTCGACATGAGTGTCCGTATGAGTGTCCATATGAGTGTCCGTATGAGCGTTTGTATGAGCACGGAACTCCATGTACGGTATGGAGATAACATGACGTCACGAGTGTCCGTGTGAGTGTCCGTATGAGCACGAGACCTCCGTATGAGCACGAGACTAACGTCATAGAAAGAACCCAGAGACCGACATCACCACAGCTGATGTCACTGTAAGCAAGTCTTGAAAATCCCATCTTAGATTGCGCTAATAGGTTTAAAGAGAATTCTCTGTAGAGCACGTGGCAGCCTTCAGAGCGAGTGCCCTGTTGACCAGGTAGGGAAAGTCAAAATTCTGGATGTCGTAGCCGGTGACGATGTCGGCATCCACCGTCCTCACAAACTCTGATACTATTCAGTGTTTCACACTGAATAGTATCAGAAGAGAGTGTGGTTACTCAACACAGATTTAATTTTTATGTTAATCTGCTGGTATAGCGTCTTTCTCTTACTTGCAGCCAGTAAGTCAGGGTTATTCAACTAGATTAGGCATGTGGCCACAATTATAAAATGACTTTAAGTTGAGGGCCACAAGAATGTGTTCATGGTTAACTGTGTGGCTGTTTGTTGTGTGCTATATACTGTACGTATACTATAGCCAGGACACAACAATGGTCAAACATTATAACGTCCATTGTGGTAACTTATCAGGGCCGGCAGCTTCATACTGCATTTTGATGTTTGATTTCTGTGCCAGTTCTTTATAATGCACAAGCTTTGATTTGGATACTGAGAAAATAGGAAGTAGATATTTCTGTGCATCTTTGCGAGAAGAGTGGTGGAAGCAGGCTGTCAAGGTGAAAGTGTTTACATGTTCTTATGAAGGAAAGGTTTTTACTTTTATACACACTGTATTCGGTCCGAGATTTTTACCTGTGTTTTGTAAACTTCCTGAGTAATGTTATCCGGAACAGAAAAGTGAAGCTTTTGGTCATGCTTCACTTGACATCACGATATAAAATATAAATGGTAAGACGGAATTCATTTCCCAGCGGATTCCTTGTGACTCACGTCATGGCAACCACACCTCTTTCTAGCTTTTAAATGTTTTTGAGCACCCTGCTGATAAGAGCCCATCGTGTGTTTCCAGAACCATCTGTTTAGAATGATCCATAAAAATTGATCAGCTGATGACCAATGAAACATAGCGTCTCTGTTGGGTGGAAAGTCTGGAAATCTTCAACGTGTATGTCCAAAACCGCTTGTTTTGTATTTATCATTTTAAAAAGGATTTAAAATAGTGAAAATAGCGTGCGTCACTGTCGGGCACCGCAAGGCAGTGTGTGCTTGTAGATCTGCTATTTTCACTAGTTTTGTGCGTCTTGTATGATGAAGCAGGGCTTTACTTTAGGAGCAAACGTAAAAATGTGAAACTTGGAGATACAAGGTTTCTGCCCGACAGTGACGATATGGCTACTGTGTAAAATCTACAAGTGGATAAAGATTTAGCAGATGGAAGAGGGACAAAATCCACTTAAAAGCTAATGAATGCAGAATGAGAATTCTTTCTTTGGTGTAATGGACAACAGCTGTCAGCCACTCAAAACTGGATATGCATAATGATGGATGCACTCAAAACTCACCTGTTGGTGTAATGGACATAAAAATGTATCAGCCCAAGACGCTTTTGATGGCGAATGAAACATACTGTAGTGTACTGTATAACATCTACAAGTGCACTCAAAAGCTAATGGGTGCAGAAGTAGAATTATTGCATAATGATGGATGAAATGGACTCAAAACTCACCTGTTGGTGTAATGGACAACAGCTGTCAGCCCCTCAAAACTGGGGTACATATAATGGATGGAATGCATGCAGAACTCACCTGTTGTGCTCTTTTATGTTGGTGTGTTACTGAAATGTAGCTACACGTTGAAAGAAAAAACAGCTAAACTAATTGAAAGCTACATTATTCTGAAAGTAGTAATATTTCTATTACTGTTACCCAGCTGTTTTGTTTCTTTGTACCATGAAAAGGTCTTTTGATGCTTGTACTTTTACTTTTGATACTTAAATACATCTTAACACCAGATACTTGTACTTTTACTTTTGATACTTAAATACATCTTAACGCCAGATACTTTTCTTGAGTATGTATGATGTGATCTAATTTAACACTTTGACCCAAGTGATTTTCTTATGGGTGACTTTAACTTGTATTGAGTAAAAATATATTTTTACTTATCAAGTAAGATATTATATCCATTAAAGGGAAACTTGGTAACTTTAAGACTATTTTTTAGCAGTCATTTCCCTTTATCAGTCACTATATTATTGTGCTGAGGCGTTTCCTTGCAAAAAGACACATCCCCCTGGCTGTATTTTGGTTCTGATCCACTGTTTATGTTGACATTCATCCCTTGGAGTGTGTCTGTCGGGCATAGCCTACTCTGTGTAGTGTGTAAATAAGATGTCTGATTTAACGCTCCACTCCTAATCAACACGCAACGCTAGCAAGTTGTGTTTTAAGCTCTTCTTTTTTCTCCTTAAAACGAGATTCAATTCGATGGGTGATGGGTCTGTTTTGGAAATCCAACTGGAGCATTTTTCACTGTTTGTTTCCTGATGAACAAGCTCGTCTCTGTCAACGTGTTGCGGATAGTTGCACGGATGATGTTACACAGAAATTGGTGACCAGGACTTTTGGTGAGACACACGGGTTGACTTTCAAAATTTATTTTTTTCCCTTTTCTTTTCTTTTCTTTTCTTTTCTTTTCTTTTCTTTTCTTTTTTTTAACGGTGACCATTAGCCATTAGTGTTTACCGGTAACCAATTTCTTAACGGTTAACGGTTTGCCATCCCTATCCTCAACTGTAATGTTTTCTTTTATCTGTCTGTTCTTTAAAATGTAATACCTCAATCTCTTAATTGTGAAATCAGAGGAGCCATCCATTATCCGACTGTCATTGTCTTGTATCAAAGGTCATAGGTTTTCATTGGAAACAGTGTCAAAATGAATTTGGCTAATGTGCTCATTAATCTTTCATTGCTTGGAGGGTGTCAGTAATGAGGGACAGAAGTATCAGGACAGTGCCCCCCCCCCCCCCCCCAGACCAGTGGTCCCAAACCTTTTAGCTCAAGAACCAAAAGAGAAAAGATACTTTTGCCCAGGACCCGAACTTGTGAAAATAGCACATCTACAGCACTTTGCCCATAAAATTGGTCCGCACCCAATGATGGGTTACCACCCACAGTTTGGGAAACAGTGGATTATACACCATATATGGACTGCATATACGGTCAAGTGTCATGGTGACATCAGCAGTCTGACACAAGGAGAGGATACAAGACGACGGGTCAATTGGGTTCTGTCTCTGGAGATGTATATCATTTCCTACATATTTATAAGTATTGAAGAACAGGAAACTGTTTTGAGAATGAACTAGAAAAACAGAAATAGTACGTTGGGACAGCAACGGATGCAGACAAACTTCCTTAACTATCAGAGCCATGGAGGCCACCACGTCGCCTGACATCCACCCTTCGCTGGGACCCCATCGCAGACGCACCTGGACTCCGATGAGGGGTGAACCCCAAGCCAAGCTCTCCAAAGTGGGGGATGAATGGGAGGATGGTGGCCCTTTTGGCTTTGAAAAGGAACTGTCCATGTTTGAAGAATCAGACATGGAGACTGAAGAAAGGGAAGGACATGCGGGTCATGACGTAGGCAACCTCTTCTCTGCAGATATCAGCCCTCAATGGAGGCGGCCTCATGCCCCATCACTGGACCCCGCCTCAGACACGCTGGTTTTCCAGCAAATCGACCTGGACTACTATTTAGGGGCGTCTGTCGCCAGCATGCCCGGTCAGTCGCAGGGCAATGCTCCCATCATCCGCATGTTCGGAGTGACAGACGGCGGGAACAGTGTGTGTTGCCACATTCACGGCTTTGCGCCTTACTTCTACGTTCCCGCACCCAGCGGTTTCACCGCCGATAACTTGGGCGAATTCAAACGCGAGTTGAACTCCCTTGTGTTGAAGGACATACGCCACAACGAGGACAACATCTGGCACGCGGTTCAGACTGTGGACGTGACTCGCAAGGAGAACATGTACGGTTTCCATGGGATGAACGGGATCCGTGATTTCCTGCGGATCACCATGGCCACACCCCGTCTCATGGCCCCCGCCAGGAAAGTCCTGGAGCACGGCTTTAGGTTCGGATCGTTCCCCCGCCAGAGCTACGCGCCCTTTGAGGCCAACATTGAGTTTGAAATCAGGTTCATGGTGGACCGTGATGTTGTTGGATGCAGCTGGGTGGAGCTTCCCAAAGGAAAATTCCAAGTACGGGAAGAGAGGAGCGATGCTGCAGGCTGCGCAGGGAAAGTGACATGGTGTCAGTATGAGGTGGATGTTGGATGGGGGGATGTGATCAGTCACCCAGCGGAGGGGGAGTGGCAGAGGATCGCTCCACTCAGGGTCCTCAGCTTTGACATCAAGTGTGCCGGACGAAAGGGGATCTTCCCAGAGGCGGACAAAGACCCCGTCATTCAGATAGCATCCATGGTGCAGAGGCAGGGAGAAAAGGAGCCCTTCATTCGCACTGTGTTCGCCCTGCGGTCCTGCGCTGGTATCGTAGGCGCTCAGATACTGTGCTTCACCCAGGAGAAACAGCTCCTGCAGAGCTGGGCTGAGTTTGTGAGGACGGTGGATGCCGACATCGTCACCGGCTACGACATCCAGAATTTTGACTTTCCCTACCTGGTCAACAGGGCACTCGCTCTGAAGGCTGCCACGTTCCCCTACCTGGGCCGAGTGCGAGGCGTCAAGTCGGTCCTAAAAGACTCCAGCTTCCAGAGCAAACAAACAGGCCGCCGGGAGAATAAGATAGTGAACATGGAGGGTCGAGTTCAGCTGGACCTGCTGAAGGTGCTCCTCAGAGGCCACAAACTCCGTTCTTACACGCTGAGCGCCGTCAGTTTCCACTTCCTGCGGGAGCATAAGGAAGACATCCAACATTCTGTCGTCACCGATCTGCAGAACGGTGATGAACAGACGCGCCGGCGCTTGGCTGTCTACTGCCTGAAAGATGCCCACCTGCCTCTGCGTCTGCTGCACAAGCTGATGTGTGTCGTCAACTACATGGAGATGGCCCGGGTCACCGGCGTGCCTTTCGCCTACCTGCTCACCAGGGGGCAGCAGATCAAAGTGGTCTCCCAGCTGCTGCGGCAGGCCACGAAACGGGACCTGATCATGCCTGTGATGAAGTCCCTGGGAGACGAGGAGTCCTACACCGGCGCTACGGTCATGGAGCCGCAGAAGGGCTTCTACAGCGTTCCCATCGTCACGCTGGACTTCTCCTCCTTGTATCCCTCCGTCATGCAGGCTCACAACCTGTGTTACACCACGCTGCTGCTGCAGAATGGATCTGCAGAGAAGCTCGGTCTGTCCCAAGATGATTTCATCGAGACTCCTACCGGTGACCGGTTTGTCAGGAGGTCCGTGAGGAAGGGACTTCTTCCTGAGATTCTGGATAACCTGCTGGACGCCAGAAAGAAAGCCAAAGCTGAGCTGAAGAAAGAGACGGACCCGTTCAAGAAGCAGGTTCTGGACGGCCGGCAGCTGGCCCTGAAGACCAGCGCTAACTCTGTGTACGGCTTCACAGGCGCCCAGGCAGGCAAGCTGCCCTGTCTGGAGATCTGCCGGAGTGTTACCGGCTTTGGGAGGCAGATGATTGAGAAGACCAAGCGGTTGGTAGAGTCCAAGTACACTGTCTCCAACGGTTATCGAGCGGACGCTAATGTGATTTACGGCGACACAGACTCTGTCATGGTGAAGCTGGGTGTGGCCACTGTTCAGGAAGCCATGGATGTGGGCAGGGAGGCAGCGGAGTGGGTCTCCTCCCACTTTGTCCCTCCGATCAAACTGGAGTTTGACAGCGTTTACTACCCATACCTGCTGATCAACAAGAAGCGCTACGCTGGCCTCTCCTTCTCCTCCAGCGCCGCCACATACGACAAGATGGACTGCAAGGGCATTGAGAGCGTCCGCAGAGATAACTGCCCTCTGGTGGCCAACCTCATAAGCACGTGTCTGCGGAGCCTCCTCGTGGAGCGGGACCCCCAGGGCGCGGTGGCCCACGCCAAAGAGGCCATCGCGGACCTTCTGACCAACCGTGTCGACATTGGCCAGCTGGTCATCAGCAAGGAGCTGACCCGCTGCACCCAGGAGTACGCCGGCAAGCAGGCGCACGTTGCACTGGTGGAGAGGATGAGGAGGAGGGACCCTGGTGGTGCCCCTCAGCTGGGCGACCGGGTCCCCTATGTCATCGTCAAAGCTGCTAAGGGCGCCGCAGCCTACATGAAGTCTGAGGACCCCCTCTACGTTCTGGAGAACAACATTCCCATCGACACTCAGTACTACCTGGAGCAGCAGCTGTCCAAGCCGCTGCTGAGGATCTTCCAGCCCATCCTGGGAGAGACCAAGGCGGAGAGCGTTCTGCTCAGAGGCGACCACACGCGATGCAAAACGGTGTCCAGGTGCGGTTCTCAGGGGGGTCTGATGGCGTTCGCTCAGAAGAGGAGCACCTGCGTGGGCTGCAAGGCCGTGCTCAAAACGGACGCGGCCGTGTGCGACTTCTGTAAAAAGGAGGAATCTGAACTGTATCAGAGAGAGATCTTTCACCTTGGTGCTCTGGAGGAACGCTTCGCCAGGCTGTGGACGCAGTGTCAACGCTGTCAGGGGTCCCTCCACGAGGACGTCCTCTGTACCAGCCGGGACTGTCCGGTCTTCTACATGAGGACGAAGGTTCAGAAAGACCTGCAGGACCAGTGCAAGTTGGTCGCTCGCTTCGGGTGGTGAGCAGCGGTGGAACACATTATGGAATATGAAGACATTTTGAAAATAGGGGAAACTGATATCTAAAGTGCAGTCATGAAAGGGGAGTGGTATGTTCTTTAATAACTGCTGCTATGATTGATAGTCTGTGTATGATTATTAGTTGTCTCTGCAGAAGGATTTAGGCCTGATAGCTATTGTTTTGGTTCAGCCTGTGTTGTTATGGTTGAGCTTGTCTTTGTTAGCAGCTAGAGTATAAAGACCTTTGCACACAGACACGTTTTTCTTGCACGGAAAAAACTGACGATTTCATTTTTTTAAAGAAAACATTCATTCTCTATGACCTCATACACACCGGCTCTGAATTTGCCATGCGGCAGGTGGCTGCGGCTGTGCGTTCTTTTCCCCGATCGAACTCAGTTCAATCTTGACGCATGTGGTAAAAACTCACTATTGACTCCTTTTATGACTCCTTTTCGGATCCGCAGTGTGGATTCCGCACAGCCTTGCACACCAAATCCAATGCGTTTTAATCATGCAGCAAACGGAAAGAAACGCAATGGTCCTGTGTGCAAAGACCTTAACTATGGTCCCCTTGTCCATTGGCAGAACTACCACCGACATGATGAGTGTTACAGTATTGTTCTTCTCCCCATGATATCATGTATCATGTAAGCATAACTATGATATCATGTACTGTAAACCACATAGAATATTGCCTCCTTCATATCGTGTATATGATAATGTTTTGAATAGAATAGAATAGAATAGAATAGAATACTTTTATTGTCTATTTTTCTAAATCACAACATCGTCACCATTTAAATAAATGACAACATGGACACAAAAAAGAAAAAGCTTGTTTCACCTAAAATGTTGTCTCCTTCATTATATCATTTATATTAAACCATCACCACAATTCTCCTTCTCTACCGCTCAGTTTAAGCTGTTGTTGCCATTGCATCGTCACTATTCCCTGTGTATCTGGCGCAAGCCACACAAAGAAATCACAGAAAAGTGTAGAAGAAAATAATAATAATCCACAATAATTTATCTGGAGGGCCGGATTGTCATGTGAAGCTTGACCAATCCTCAAACTATGGTCTCATTGGACATTCTAAAGCCCTTTGCACACAGGACAGTTGCGTTTTTTTCGTTTGCTGCATGAATAAAACGCATTGGATTTGGTGTGCAAGGCTGTGTGGAATCGGCGCCGCGGATCCCAAAAGGAGTCATAAAAGGAGTGATGAGTTTTTTACCGCATGCGACAAGACGCACGAATCGAACTGGGTTCGATCGAGAAAAAGACGCACGGCCGCAGCCACTCGTCGCACGGCCAATTCGGATCCGGTGTGCATGAGGTCGTAGAGAATCATTGTTTTCTTTTTAAAAAGTGAAATTGTCCGTTTTATCCGTACGGATAAACGCGCCTGTGTGCAAAGGGCTTTAATCACCGGGACGGACACTAAACACATATTCTGGACGTACGGGACCTGTTCATTCTGGACTGAAATGACCATATATGGACATGGGGGACACACATGGGACACACATTTACGGACAGATAAAACCTGTTCATTCTGGACTGAAATGACCATATATGGACATGAGGACACACAATGCCACTCCTTGGAAGCGGCTTTCACCGCTTCAAAAAAAAAACAAGGAGACGTGCATGCATTCCTGGCTTCAAAGGTATAATGCTGTGTGCCTCCCGGTCTTAAATATTAAGTACCACACCCGTTGCTGCCGGTCTAAATGGGTTCAATCCCTTTGAAATGAAGGGACAGACACTGCCGACCCGTTTTTTCCCCTTTTCCTTTTTCCCCTCTGCAAATATACAGCAGCTATTAGTATTTTTCAATGAATGTGTTAATATGTTGATGAATATGTCGATGAATTGAATACAGGACCAACAATGGAAACAAGTCCCCCAGGACTGTACTTCTGTGCTGTTTGCATTTTTGTCCAATAAAGTATTCAATCAGTCAAAGAGAACATAAAGAAAAGATTGAATCAATCAAAAAGTAATGCATAGCAATGACTTGAACTTGTATTGTAATGCATGGTATTTCTGACTCAGCAAATCAACCATTCCATGCTCTAGCTTTTTCAAAACACAGCAGAAGAATTCCAGACAGCCAGTTTCACATTCTGTTAAATAGCCTCTTCTAGCAGCCAGTCAGCTCTTACGAACTCTGTGAAATAAGTGACTTAAAGATGTACAGTAACATCAGCTGTTTATTCATCCATGTTGCTGACTCACCAGGGGGCCAAACATCACAATCTGAGAGCAAAGATGAGAAAAGTTTCACACATTTGTGAAACTGACTTTAACACATGCAGCTTCTTCCACAATGTGTTTTTTTTAAGCGCAGATAAAAGTTTAACTTTGCAACAATTATTAAGGAGCCCAATATGTTATTATAGTATTCTATGCTGGGTGACTTTGACAACCTGTGTTTCTAGCTGGCTTATGTTTTGATGTTGCAGCTATTGGCTGACAATGTCTTTACATTTATTTGAAGCCGACATTGCACCAGATTGGACCTTAGATGTGCTACCATCTTTATTGTAGTTTGGACATGGCTGTGATTGCTTTTCTCTGTCAGAAGAGAGCAACACTGTAACATTCAAAGTTCAAAGAGCAGTATAGCACTGTCTTAATGCAGTGTCTCTGTCCATGGTGTCTCTGTCCATGGTCCCAACTGCGAGACTGGCATTTACACTTTAGTAACCAGCAATCAGACACTGGAGCCTTCACTAAGCCCCGCCCACTCAACTCTGCTCTCACCCATTAGCCCTATTCACGGCCCGCCCACCTACTTCCGTTTCTCAGTATCCCCCGGGTGCTGACTTCAATTTAGAAGGGGAAACTATACTGGACTTAAAGCCAACAAATCGTTATTTCTAACGGTAAAGTAAATTATAATGCTTTGTGCCGTTTACTATCTTGTGTTGTGTTCTTGATCATGCTAGCCGTATTTTATACTTTACTATTCGGAAATTGCATTAAATTTGCGATTTCTGTGCTAACTCTATAGGCTTATAGTAGGATTTTCCCCTTCAAAACGGGACTTCAGCACCCGGGGGATGCTGAGTGGGCGGGTCGTGAATAGGGCTAATTGACTTGAATGTTATACAGTATGACAGCTTTTTCCCATGTAAATAATCCATCGTGTCAGGAGCAAGCGCTTCAAAATCTCTCCGAAATCTAGTCAACAAGGCCTGCAGTAGGCTATGCACTGGAAAAATTTGCATGACATTATTTCAATAAACTAAAAACAGGGTAATGTTAGAGGGAGAAACAGTATCCAACTCAATCAATTTTAACGCCATTATCATTTATCACCTGTCCAGACAGGAGTTTTCATGTATTTAACCGCAAGGTAAGACTATTAGGCTAAAGTAGCAGTTAAAATATGGTTGCTTAATAAATAGACCAAAAATGAATTAATATACCGTACTTAACTTGCGGAATCTGAAACAAGCCAGTCCAGCAGTCGTCGCATCACAAATCAGCACTGCGGATTTGTACTGTTGTTTGTTTTATATGATTTGCACCTTTGTTACTAATAAGCTCTGATTACGGCGATTAGTATTATCACCTGGGCGGGTGAGTTGTGTAACTTTCCCGACGTTAAGCTGTGTATGTGTTCAACAACACCACAACAACAGCCATTCAGCCTTGCAGTTTAAGTGCAGATTAAGTGAAAGATTTAGCAATGGTTACTGAGCTAGCATTGGACATTCGTTTTTTGGAGGTTGGGTAGCGAAGGGTCCCCAACAGGCACATGCACACATAGACATCAAAGGGGGTTTGAGCCCCTACCCTTTTATCAGTCTGTAAAAAGTGCTCTCTTGTCTAGACCATGAATGCAGTTTTTACTATGGTGAAAGAAACACTAATGCCCTCTTTTCATGCCATACCTGAAGGCAGCATTCCAGAGAATTGCCTTGTCCAAACTCTCCTGAACGTGAATGCTGCATCTCATGTTGAAAGAACTGCCCTCTCTGTGTAGAAATCAAGTATCGAAAATAGCCGACCCCCAAGCTCACAACGCGCGTTGTGAGCTTGGAGGCCTGCTATTTCCGAGCTTTTCACCAAAAGGCCCTTTTAAAATTTTCAGCCCCTGCCTCTCTAACATTCTCTGCAGGTCCCTGTTCCCCAATGTGTAGGGGAGAGAGAGAAACTACAGAGAGGCCCATCACAGTCAAACATTGGCCCCAAATTGTCAAATAACATATTTTCACAATATTTCTCTGTGGAACAGAGTCAAACTAAATGTAATGACTCAACTCCGATACAATTCCATGTGCTTGTCGGAGTGGGGGTCCCCAGTTCACATATGATTATTTTGGGGGTCACAGCCTGAAAAGGTTGAGAACCAACTGCCCTAGATCCATGTTCTTATTCTGTTCTACTCTCATGTCTGCCTTTTAGCTCTGTGCTCCCTTCATTATGTATTCTTCTCCTTTGATTATTTCTTTCTTTCTTTCTTTCTTTCTTTCTTTCTTTCTTTCTTTCTTACCGTTTAACCTCTTTCCTTCCTGGAACATGCAGTATACAGAACTCTTAAAAGTGAAACTGCATATTGCACAATGTCAATTGGTTGAATATGGATGGATATACTCTCTCTCTCTCTCTCTCTCTCTCTCTCTCTCTCTCTCTCTCTCTCTCTCTCTCTCTCTCTCTCTCTCTCTCTCTCTCTCTCTCTCCCCTTTGATCCTGTCTTTTCTTCTGGCTGTGTTGTGGGGGTCGAGGCGTGACCCAGTGCAAAGTAAAGCTGTCCTGTATGTCCCCGGAGCACAGTGTGGATCCCATTGCATGCTGGGTAAGGCCAATTACCCTCCAACCCCCTGCCGTTCCCACACCAGTCAAAGAGACACTGAAACCCTGCTACTGCATGCATGCTGCCATCATCAACACCAACACCTAGCACCACATTCATTCCAGTCCCTGTAACACCACTCAATACAGCCTCAAAGCAAACACGCAATACAGTGATTGCTGTTGTGTTCATTGCAAATGCAGTGCCTTTCATATTTCATATTCATAAAAGCCCGAAGCTACTGTACTCAGAAACCAGCAGAGCAGGGGTCTTCAATGTTTTTCAGGCCAAGGACTGCCTTAGCTGAAAGAGGGATGAAGCCAGGGACGTGCTGGCCATTGGGAAAAGTGGGACAACTCCCGAACGGCCGGTTCATTCCCGGCCGGTCCAGGCCGGCCATTAGGAAAATAATAAAAATATCATGTCGGCCTTCGTTCCATTTTGGGCCACTGGCTTGTCACTTGTCATCTTTGAGTAGCAGCAGCGCTATAGAGAGAGATCTCTCTCTATAGTGCGCAATGAGGGCCTCTCCAACTCTTTTTCCCGGGCTGAATCAGGGGCCCAGCATGTCCCTGGATGAAGCAGGTACCCCCCAACAACATATTGTATAAAATTGTGCCGCAGATTAAACTTTTTTTCATAGATTTCATAGATAGCTTCATAGGCTTGTACTATACCTGGTCATTTGATGTAAAAACACATTTCGTATCACACAAAGATTTGGCGGGCTCCCTGTAGTAACTCTGAGGACCCCCTAGGGTTCCCAAACCCCCTGTTGAAGACCCCTGCTTCATACCGGTACATTTCATGTGTGAAGTTTTTCAGTGGAAAGGCAGGTAAAATAAAAAGCACCGTATGAAAGTAGCATTAATGAAAACCGCTTTGGATTCACACTCTGTTTGCATTGTGGTAGACCAAAAAATATTGAATACAGTATCGGTTGTTTTTGTCATCAAAATTATTTTCTAAGAGTCAACGAGTTCTTGCATAAAAGCCAGTTCAAGCAATTTCACGGTGACGATTTCAAGCCTCTTTATCTCCAGACTGTCAGTTGAAGTTAGAGTTAAGAATTATTCATTTCTATTTCTCTCTCGCTGCAGCAACACACCAAATATTTGAGTGATTTTACCGTGTAACAATATTCAAAGTAAACTTTGTTTCGACATCTTCAAGTGAAAAAAGAAGAGAACATTTAATGAAGAGCAGCAGTATGCTCACTGAACCCACACAATGTGTGTTTGTGTTCTATATTAAATATATACATTTAATATAACACTGAGCCTAATTATTCCCAAAACTACAGATTACATAAAAACCACTGAATGTTGAATGTTACATTTGTTGGGGTGTAATTGAGGTCAGGGATGTCATAAGACCTTTAACTTGAACAGCACTGAGTTGGCTGAAGTTGACTTTCGCAACACTCATCTGATGGCTCGCTCTGTGGTGCCTCTCTTGGCTCAAATAAGCTTTAGACTGCGCTTTTTTTTGCGGAGCCGCCACCCTTTTGATATCCCGGTCACTTCCACACTCCAGGAATGCGGAAATGCCATTCTCAATCCGTTTGGTCACTTTTGCCCCAAGGAGTCACTGTTGGCCATTTTGGGAGTGAGTGTGCGTGTGTGCGTGTGTGCGTGCGTGCGCCGTGCGTGCTAGAGAGAGAGAGAGCATCAATAATCTTGTTCTTCCCTCTAAACATTAATCTTGTTACAAGTTCCTATAATGAACAACTAGTCCCAAATCTCTAATGGACTCATGTGACTGCCGTGTTGGAGGAAACTAGGACACAGTCATTGTCTAAATGTAGTTTGGTCCTCAGCCACTCTAAAGAATGAGAAGGTGTAAAAGTACACGCGGCCTTTGATGAATGTAATGATGCGTTTGTTCCAAATACTTCAAGCTGCTTTATAATGCAGATTGTTTATTGTGTTCTGTCTTGGACCACCAGCACTGTTTGTTTTTAGCTGATTGGATGGATGAGCTACACACTGTTTCACAAGGAATGCACTTTGTTGCTGCCTAGAATAATATGCACTGTAGTGAGAGTACAGTTACCGTACTGTTGTTTACTTGTTCCCAAAAATAGCTAATGGCCGTCTCTCACATGCACATACGTATATATACACGCACAGCACAGCACAGCACAGCTTGTCAGCATTATGTGTACCATTGTGAACACTGTTATAGATGCTACAGGAATGGCATCGTTTTGGCGTCTGACACTGAAGTTACTACACATTTTGTGCCAGCAGATAATCCTGTCCCATCTGAATACACCAATCAGGAGAGCGTGGATTCAGGGTGCTGATATCGTGCATGTTGGCTCAAATACTCTGCTGCACCAGTGGGTCTCAAAAGTCCCTTTTCGACTGCAGATTTAGTACCACACTACATGACACTACACCGCACCACATAAACATACTGTATCTACATTTTCCATTACTCAAAAGTACCCCTATCGGTAAGAAACAAATTGACCCTTTTAACTGTGATTATAATACAATATAAATTTGTATTACAACTATCCTAATTATAATACAGTATAATGTATTATAACTGTGATTATAATACACTAAAAAGTGTAAAAGATAACTATAATAGATTATAATAGTGGTTATAACACAGTGGAATCTATTATGTATTACAACTATATCCTGGTGGTCTAAATGAAAAGTCAGTGAGTGATCAGTCATTATGAAGTGTTTGGCCCTGTTTGGCCTAGCTCAGACCTACTCTGGATTGGATACTAATGGATGCTTTATTGCATCTTGGGATGAGAAACAGACGTTTCAGCTATCCAGCCTTCTTCAGTGTATCCTTGAGGGGGTTCCAAATGGCCCCTTACGGGTGTGTGACTCTGAGTTATGGGGGTCTTTGAAATAAATAAAACAGTTTGAGAACCAGTGTGCTACACTAAATGGAACAGAGCCTTGATTAGAATCATTCGTAACACCTTTGCAATATGGTTGCATAGAGCCTACAGTATTGCCACCAAACTTTGCTCATGGGTTTGAGGTTTTGAACTGTCTATACAGTACTTCCCCCCTTGCAATGTTCACACCGTGTGCACAAATTCCATGAACAGTCCATTTCAAGAGGTTTGCCACTAGGGTGCCTGGCTGCCCACCTATTATTACGCTTGCAGAATGTAATCTGATCCCAGTCTGCCATATACAGTAGGCACTGTATATGGTAGGCACAGGCACACACACACACACACACACACACACACACACACACACACACACGCACACGCACACGCACACGCACACGCAGGGGAGACCTGTTACAGAATGAATACTACTAGACCTTACCCGTTCGAAGATATGTGCTCCAAAATATGTGCAGAGTGTGGGTTGTGGGGAAAGTTACTGTAACTGGTGCGTGCGTGAGAATATGTGGGAGCATATGTGGGAGCATCATAATGTAAGGCATAATGTATGCGCTTGCTCCACATAGTTTTTTCATACCCGTTGGAAGATGAGAGAGAGAGAGAGAGAGAGAGAGAGAGTTTCATACCCGTTGGAAGATGAGAGAGAGAGAGAGAGAGAGAGAGAGAGAGAGAGAGAGAGAGAGAGAGAGAGAGAGAGAGAGAGAGAGAGAGAGAACACATTCCTAACTGTGAGAGAGAGGGGTGTGTGTGTGGGGCTACAGATCCCATGGCCTGGAGGAACGGACCGTAACCCTGACAACAGACTAAGAAAACGCTAATTAACAGCTTTAATTTGGGAGAAATGAAATTCGGGCTTCGTCAGCGTTGGTATAATGCTAATGGCCAATACCATGTGAACTTTGGGATCAGTTGCTGAAGCGAGTGAATAGATAAACGTAGATAAGCGTGAGCGTTAGAGCGTTAGAGCGTTAGAGCGTTAGAGCGTGAGTGTGTGAGTGAGTGAGTGAGTGAGTGAGTTGTTTGGTGCTTTATTAGATAGATAGCATTGATTAATCATAATATAGAGCTATTTAACACATCTATTTGATCATACTATAAACCTTTCCACTCTTACTGTTGTTAATTGAGTAAGCACTGTATATAAAGTTGTACCATAGAGAGCAAACTATTTTTCTTTTTTGTATTCCAGTTCTAACCTTTTCAATAAAGTGGCGTTAATTTAGTGTTAAGTTCTCAGTGTGGGAGGCTCACAGTCTCTCTCAGTGTTACAGCTCCTGTGAGGCTCCAAATATAGAAGTGATTGTATTACAACCCCTACAAACACTTCTGACTAGACTGGGAATATAATATAGAGCTTATTCTGACTGAAACTGTTCATTGGATACTTTCTTTCTATTATTGACCACCACTTAAAATGGCCTGAGGGAATATTGATGAGTGTGACTGTGAAACCACACACACACACACACACGCACACGCACACGCACACGCACACGCACGCACGCACGCACGCACGCACGCACGCACACACGCTCAACTCACACGCGCATCCACACGCACATTGTGAGTCATGGCTCGGTAATAAGGGTTTTCAGTTGTTATTGGGGCCTGCTATCATTATTGCTAATAGCAGACCTACAAGCTCACGATGCGTTGCTTTCAAGACACACGGTGAGCTTGTAGGTCGGCATTTGTGGCTCTCGACACCGCTGTGCGTCCGTGCGAAGAAGTATGAATTGGGCTTCAGTCTTGCTTTGAAAAGGCAGGTGGACTCAGCAGTTGAATGAATGATTTCCTCACAGACCGCTCTCTGCCCAAGAGATACGCCTCTGTGAGGAAGTAGCCAATAGAGAAGCACGTTATGTAACTCGTACTTGATGTCACACAGTGAAAGCTGCACACAGTGAAGCAGTGACACCAATGTACATAGGGAAACCATGAGGGAAGAGGGAGAGAGAACGAATGATGTAGAGAGGTAAACGCAATTGGACATCAGCTTTTAATTTTGCGTACTTAAGAGGGACACATCGTACCCACATATTTTGATGAGGAAATGCAGGCCTGTGACTAAATGCGCAGATCTGTGAGAACTTTGATTGTTTTTGGCAGATGCTGGCATGGCTAGTGTGAAGCATGACCTTCTACTACTTCATGGTGGGCTAGGTTCACTAAAATGCAGCTTGAACAAACACCCAGACTATCAAAGCATCTTCAACACAAGACTATCCATCCATCCGGTCTGTCTACCCACCTGACAGAAAGCCAAGGCCAGTTTCCAAGGGCTGTTTGACTCCGTCTCCGAAATGGTCTGGAGATGGAAAAAATACGGCATATGATGACCTTGTCAGGAGCAGGTCGACAGGCCTGGGTAGAGACAGGCGGAACGTATGTTGTGCAACACACAACACGCCACAACGAATGGTGCAATCTTCTGAGGGCTGTACTGTACCCTGACCTGTCCAAGCAACGGAACCGCATTTTGACCATATATGCCAAATGTTTGTTTCATGACAAAATGCGCACTTGAGTGTTTCCTATTGAAAGAAAACTCACACACACTTGTTAGCGCCATGTATGGCACCATAAGCCACGTCTTTAACGGATAAGAGGCGTCCCTCTGGAAGGCTGCAGGAATGACAGTTTAGGCATATTTGGGCAAATAAATCCTGTTTAACCTATGTTTTCTGTCAGGTATCATAGGGATGACAGTGATGAACCTACTGGCATGTCGGACTAGGCTGTTAGTGATTGCAGCCTATATCCAAACTTACAGGACATTTGTAACATAGCTCAGGGTAATTTACGGTAGATTGCAACATACTTTGGCCGAGCTTATGGTAGATGGTCAAAATAGCCCATGCAGTTACCTTAAAGAGGTGGTGCCATAGTTTTGTACTTTTTCTGGATTTCATGTGTCTAGGAGGTTGACAGTATTTCATTAGACCCCCTGGTGTGGTTGTTATGAGCAATTATGTATTCCCTTTGTATTTTGGGTTTCTTCCTCAAGGCTGCCACCTTGTGGGTCAAAAGTGCAGATCCAAAAACATAGAGTGACATCATATAATCATCCCCTCCCCTTTTACCATTCACCCAACACTGTGGGTGTGGCTAACTTCAGCTGGGTTACCACCCACCATGACAACCAGGCATACTTAATGAACTGGTGGGTGTGGCCACATAAAAGAGACGTTCATTGACGTTCAGGAAGAAATACAAAATACAAAGGGAATACATAATTGCTCATAAGAACCACACCAGGGGGTTTAATGAAGTACTGCCAACCTCCTTGACACACACAGAAAAAGTACAAAACTATGGCACCGCCTCTTTAACAGCAAATGGCAAGGCATAGGGACAGTTGGGAGTGGTGTCTACGTTATTAGCAATAACAAATGACATACCGGTATGTTTGTATGTCTGCTACTGCCTGACAGTGGCGGAAAGTAAGTCAGAGACAAATAGTGTATTATTATTTGAAATATTTAGTTACTAGTTACTTTGTAGATTTGGGTTATTTTCACAAAACCACTTCAGATCTACTGTATACGTGTTGCTTTGTGACGCATTGTGAGATTGTAGATCTCAAAGGATTATTATACATTTGAAAACTTGTTAAATAGAACCTTCTGCACAATGACTACATTTTGATGCCAATACTTTTGTACTTTAACTCAAAACTTTTAGCCTACTTGTAATAGACTGATACTTTTACAATCATCATTGTGTACAATGATGTACAATCATCAGTCAATAATGTGAATACTTCTTCCATTACTGCCAGCAAATTGCATTATGTCTGTTACTGCTTGACAGAAGAGGTGCAGTTTGTAGAACAGAATACCTTCTGTATAAAGAATATACTTTTCATTGCCAACAGCTGTACCACCAATTAAAATCACCAAAATTGGATTGGTCCAAACAACCTGTCAGCTGGTGCGTTGGCGATACATTATGCTCTCGCCCGCAGTCTTGCAAGTCAAGAATTAACATGCAGATTTTCAAGAGTTAAAATGAGGCCAATGGCTCGCCTCGGCCTTTTAACTGTGAGGAGGTGGAACTGTGCACACATCTACATGTATATAAAGTGCACCACGCATTGGAGGCGTGTGTGTGTGTGTGTGTGTGTGTGTGTGTGTGTGTGTGTGTGTGTGTGTGTGTGTGTGTGTGTGTGTGTGTGTGTGTGTGTGTGTGTGTGTGTGTGTGTGTGTGTGTGCGTGTGTGCGTGCGTGCGTGCGCTGCATGCCACATAACAATGAACAGGTTCAGATAAACATCTGCATGCCTTGTGCTCTGGACAGAAGGGAAGTATCCACTCAAATATGACTTGTGTGAATAACAACTCCTCTATTGTCTCTTGCCAATAACAACAAATACTTTCCTTGTATCAAAATGCCTCTACAGTTTGTTCTCTCAACACAGCCTTCACTGTACTCTGCGGTGCTCTCTTACAGTCGTGCCAATGTGGGGCTGGCATTTGTAGAGAGAAAATATCCATTTATTCTGCTGCCTTGTTACTGACACCTAATCCCATGAGACAGACAGACAGACAGACAGACAGACAGACAGACAGACAGACAGACAGACAGAGACAGACAAGCCCCTAAATGAACCAAACTAATGCTTACTTTGGTTCGGACTCCGTTTCAGTCTGCATATTAAATGGTATTTAATAGGGCTGATGAAGTGTGACAGAGAGAGAGATTATGCAGAGAGTATTCAGACACAATAATGTATCCAGTTTCCATGATTTACAGTAATGAGTGTCTTTGATGAATAATAATGCATAATATTACGCTAAGATTTCACAAATGTCTCCTAGATGGAATTATACTGTGGTGTGCAAATTAAGCAATGTTGCATGAGTGCATGTCTTATTTTAAAATTAATAAAAAACATAAAAAACAAACTTACAGTGGGCTATCATTCATTCAGATTACAAATCAATAACTTGAAAATTGTGGGCCTGGACAGCTGGCTTAATGTAGCCTTAATTTGTCGACTCCCGATCACAACAGCCTTTGCTGCATGTCACTCCCCTTCTAGTCTTGCGTGCCCAGCCTGTGCCCGCCCACAATTTGCAAATGCTTCCGTCACACAGTCTAGGGAACTGGAGCTCTGATCATGACTAAGCGATAAAGCGGATGTGAAGCCTCTTCTCCAGGGGCGTACCCAGGAATGAGGGTCAGGATAGGCGAAATGCCAGCCGAAATGCCAACGAGGTGCCCCCCCCAGCCCCTCCCCCCCCCCGCCTCCCCCGCACCCCCCCCCCCATCGAGAAGCCCACCCCCCAGGGGAGGGGGGCGCCCATAAAAAACACATTTTACATTTGAAATACGTTAAAGCGAATAAATAAATAAAAACACTATTCAAGTATATTCAATGTATGGATGTTTATTCTCAAAAAGCACAGCATTACAAACAAGGCAAACATTATGCCCAAATAGTGACACGTTTCAATTTGCGATTACAACACAACTCAATTAGTTCAAAGTAAACATGTGTCCCTTAAAATATGCCTACATGTCTCAAAACAGGAGATGGCGGGACTTGAGCTTGAAAATATCGATAACTTCATCGTAATTCAGACCATCAGTTGCTAAGAATACACTAGCAGACGTCATGAAACCATAAGAGTCGGGTTGGAACCTGGTATTCAACTCATTAAGTTGACAGTCTACGATCTGGTTTAACATGATGCGTAAATCCTTTTCACATTGGACTCTTGATTGTTTTCCCAGGGTAGTGGTAATGATAGCCTACTATCCTTGAATTTAGAGGGAACAAAGCATTTTCGAGCTGTAACTGCATATGATATCTATCCCACTTTACAATAGCATGTTCGGCACATAAAGCATTTGTTTCGGTCAGGATGCTTTTATATCCTTTCAAGCTATTTTCATCACACCTAATCGCTGACAGCTGTCTTTTGAGACCATCAATTAAATCTATGGCGTCTGGTACAGTAGTCTTTTTAGACTGCAGGCCATTGGTTGCTGCATCAGAAATAGAACGAGAAGGAAAACAAACTTCCTTGTTTGTATCCTAGTTAACAATGCATTTGCTTCTTCACATGATGGACCTAGATTCGTGACATAATTAGTCAAAAGGTCTAGTATAACGTCATAAAGTTCATGCACTTAAGTAACAGCATTAGCTCTTGAACTCCACCTTGTGTCACAACCACGTTCAAGTTCAAGGGGTCTCTTGTGTGGGCTGCTGGACTCTGGAAAGCAGGCTGCTTCGGTCCCCGCTGCTGTCGGTGAGTTGCTGCCGCTTGAGCCTGGTTCTGTGTCCGGGAAGCAGGCCGCCTCGGCCCGTGCTGTCGGTGAGTTGCGTGCGGCGAAGGCGGCTCCAAAGCGGCGGCAGGCAGGTCTTCAGAAGGCGGCTTGCTTTTGCTGGCGGCGGTGAACTGGAGCGTCTTCTGGGTGAACTTCTTCTTAGCTGGTGGTCTCATGTTGGAGTTCAGTCAGTAATGAATCAAGGCTAGTCTGAGAGCCTGTTCTATTACAGTAGCCCACCTTTCAGCCAGGTAGAGGTGATAATGGCCCAAAATCCCCTCCCCTGCCCTGTAACACCATTATAACAAAAGACGCACTGGAACAAAAGGCGAGGAAAAGGCGAGCAGAATTCAATTTACATCCCAATGAACTGGCTGGCTGCCTTCCCCAGCGAGTGGGCAAGGGGGGTTGAGAGACATTCTTTAAATTAGCAGGGCTTTTTGGGTGCTTGGGGGTGCTTTGGGGGCTATATTTAACATTTTCTACAGAATAAATGTAAGGCGACCGCCTTTTCGCCTTAATGAGCCGTCCGCGCCTGCTCTTCTCCACTTCTGTTTTGTTTTTACAGTCGCGCACATTTATCCTAATATAAATCGAAATCATCTAAGCATAATATAGCTTGTTGCTTTGCGAGACTACTACTCCCCTTCTCTCTCCCCATTTCCCGCCATGCAGCCTACTGTCCTGTCACATAAAGGCATAAAAGCCCCCCTCCCCCCCAAACAAAAGAAAAGAAAAAAAGGGAGAAAAAGAAAGAAAATTGGGTGTTCAGGTTCATATTTATAAATGACGTACTAAATAGAAAGACATGGCATAACGTTAATTACATTGATGGTTTCTGTACTTGTACCTCCTGCTCTGTACAGCACTTTGTGCTTTTTAAATGAATTTGACTCAGCAATGGCATGAAAAACTGTTACTAAAGGACTAAACTAAAAAGTGTGAGGCGTTGTGAGCAAAGAGGTTTGGTGTAGGGGAAAAAAGAGCAGAGCCAATGTCGTCCTAAGTGGACAGTTTAGGTGGCTAAATGTCTGATAAAATACACATTCCCATGAATCCAACATATCGATAGAGACGATAACATGTAAACTAACAAACAAAAACATGAACACAGATGATAGTGCTGTCAAACAAGCCAATTAATCTACGAAAACACAATTGTATACAAGATGTATTGAGGGGTCCCCACTCTCCCCAATCTCTCCCTCTGCTAAGACCCCTGGTCTTAGTGATTCAGTCCACTGCAGTTTTAATGTTGTCCCTAGCTGGGAGGCAGAAGTGTTTTTTGGACCCCCAGTGGGTGTGTGGATGAAATATGGATTCACTGCCGGCCTTGTTGTGTGTCTCACTTAACCCCCTGTGTCGCCCACATACAGCCCCTAAAGCTCTCCATTATTAATGTCAATGTTAGGAATTCTCCCACTCCATCATATCATGTCTCATCCACAAGCCAGGATAAGGGACAATGCACCCGGTATCTGTGAACTCCTAACATCCATTCAAACAATAACAGTTACTGACCACACTGACCAGTGACCAGAGTTAATTAGGGTAAAAAAAGTAAAACTATAATTGTTTTTGCTCATCGACTGCCTTTTTTCCACTGACAAAAACTAGACTTGAGGCCCATTCCCACTGGGCCAGATAACAGATAAAAAAAATCTCTTTCTCCAGATATTTTTCCATTCAAAGTGGATGGTAGATACAGATGAAAAAAATATCTGCCACAGATATTTATTTTATCTGTGGCAGACGTTTTTTTTTTTTTATCTGGAGAAAGAGATTTTTTTATCTGTTATCTGGCCAAGTGGGAATGGGCCTTAAAACTATGAATAAATACTGTATTGTTGAGAAATATCAAACATGCATATCTCCTTGTATGGGCCGTTCCCTCCGTGACATCAGCTGTGGTGATGTCGGTCTCTGCGTACTTTCTATGGCGTTGGTCTTGTGTGACGTTTGTCTCTTGCTCATACGGACATCATGCTCATACATACATGGCCATGGGGACATATGTAGGGACCTACAACAAAGCCAGACAGAGGAGCGGTTAACGCCACTCAAAAACTAGATTAAAATGTTAGGAAGGAGTGTAGGAAGGAGTGTAGAAGTACGGAGCCCTGGAGTGGCCATTGAGAGAGAATAAACTTAACTTGTGGTTACACTTGAGTTACGTTTTTCTTTTCTCTCTCTCTGTTTCTCTCAATGGCCACTCCGGGGCTCCGTATAGAAGAGATCCAGTAGAACTAAGACGAGTGGAGAAGAGGTCCAGTAGAACTAAGACATGTAAGTTCATGCTTGGCTGCGTGCGGTATAGGCGATCAAGCTCACAATGTATTGTGAGCTTGTAGATCGACTATCGACTATTTTCTGAGTATAAATCAGCCATTATGACGCCATTTTAAGGACTGCCAAAACACATTTTGGTAGATTAATCAACTGTAGATTTAGTCTTCTAAAATCTTATGATATTTAGTCGACTAAAACTAAAGTAAAACTTTTCAGGTCACTAAAATATGACCAAAACTAAATGGAAGTTTATTCAAAAGATTTTTCTGTCAACATAAACACTGGCAATAGAAATTATATCCACTTTTTTAAGATTTTGTTTTTTTGGCTTTTTCTTTCCTTATTGATAGTTTTCAGTGGAGATGGACAGGAAAGAGGGGGGGAGAGAGAGAGATGGGGAGAGACACGCAGCAAAGGTCAAACGGGATTCAAACCCAGGCTACATTGAATCTACGTGTGCAGACCGCTGAGCCAGCGATCCGGGCCACAAATGTCCTCATTTGGCATCAGCTTGAATTCTTGTAATCCCTGGTGACACAAAGCTGTTTGTGATTTATATTCTACGCTGATGGCATAATCAGTAGTGAAAGAAATGGACTGGATAATAAAGCCGGTTTAATACCAGGCAACAATAATAACCCCATAAAGCTGGCATCTGTGAAATATCATTTACCACTGCATAGCTTTGAACCAATGTTCTGTTATGGGAATGGATTGTCTGTCATTTAAAACTTTTCTTTTCTTTCTTTTTTTTTTTTACAAAGCAATCATGGCTTTAGCCTTCAACCAAAACAGAAAATAACTCCTAGTCATGAAATGAATGGTGGTTTCATTTTAGATGTCCAACAAAGTTTTAGTGTGTGTCTGTTACAGTATTCCTTTAAAAAGTATTTTAACTCTAAAACCGGGTTTTCAACAGCGGGCCCCAGGGTTACTGGCTCTGCAGGGGGGGGGGGGGGGGGGGGCACCAAATTTGGTGTGATATAGGATTTTGTTTTTTGTACAGTAACTGCTTGAACGACCCTTTTCACATTTGCCTGTTATAGCGCCACCAGCAGGTTGACTTTTGCAAAATACATTTTTCAAACAAAATGCTTCAAATCATGCATGCCGCGTCCGATTGCTGTATAGCGCCAACAGGAGGCCACCATAACCTACCTGACCTGGCAGAGACCTGCTCGGAAGAACACTGCTTCTAGTTTATGGCCGAGTCAGAATTACGTCAGAGGTCCGTTCGCCCGCAAAACCACTGTGCTGAAAATAGCTAGAAAGGAACGAAAAGTAAAATCTAAGCCTACTTGTAGATCGGCTATTTTCAGCTAATGTTCCGCCTCAGAATAACGATGCTAGTGGTTAATGTTAGGCACCCCTGCAGTAACTCTGAGGACCCCCTCACCTGATACACGTGTTATCATATCCTATGGATGGGACTGTTATCAAAATTGTCATACCTTAGCCAAGGCTCAGTAGTCAGACTACCAACTACCAGTAGCTGGGTAGTCCCAATATCAACCTTAATATCAGCCTTGAGAAAGAAAAAAAAAATTGTTCCCGAAGCGGGATTCGATACCGCTATGAGGTGGTTACCAGCCACCCGACGCTACCGTTCACGCCACTATAAACGACGGAGCCGCGCCGTCTCAGGCGCCGATGAGCCCCGAGAGCCGCCGCCGAGGGAGCGGTAGCGACCGAGTCGCCGCGGCGAACGGTGCGAACGGCGCATGAGCCGACTCAGCGGCGTTACCGAATTATGTGCCGTTATGGACAGAATAGTAAATTTTGACCAGGGGACTGCTCCCGTTACCGAGTCATGTGTAAAACCAAGCAAAAAACAAAAGTCCGCCAGCTGCCTTGGTTAGCTCAGTCGGTAGCGTCGGGGACTAGTAATCCGACGGCCGGGGTTCGATTCTCACTGACAGAGCGACCAGTATACTGTTCCTGTGAACGTGCATTGGCGCATGCGCATTGCAATGACAAGTCTATGGGCGATAACGGATCTACCAGCTCCTGGTAGTTGGTAGTCCGACTACTGAGCCTTGGCCAAGGCATGACAGGGGTGAAAACAGACCCATACCAAGGGAGGATAACACGGAGATCGGCTGACCCCCTAGGGGTCCCGCACCCCTGCTTTAGAGTGCATCCGACTTTGTCAAGTGTCTATATGTGGTGGGTCGTAGACCGTCGGCACAGTGTGATGAGACGCAGCCCCAGCCTGAAGCCTCAAAAGTCTAGTATCTGCTCTCGTTCCATAGGGATGTCCCTTTGGAGTGATGGTTAAGATATTGGACTTTCACGCGGGACACCAGGGTTTGAAACCGGGTGGGGAGGTTCGGATCACCTCCGTTACATATACGAATACAATTGTCTGGTGTTCGGGGGAGGGTAGCTGGTGACTGGTCGGGAAGAGCTATAATTATTACTGTGGCAACTATGTTGGGCGGGAGGAGTAGAACGAAGTCTCTACGTCCTCCCGACGGGGGATCCTACCTGGCAGGTGGGTCGGTACCATGCACAGCATGGGACAACACACACATGTGTGTGGGGAGGAACTAATTGGCATAACGACTGATTGGAGAGAAAAGGGGAATCTGTCTTCAGACCCACTTAACGATCCCAAGAGGACTGATTCATGGCCAGACAGAGGAGTATGGACCTGACTGAACTTCATTCATTCCTGGGTGAATAACAGGCTCAGCAACTGAAACACGATGATGTCAGCATTTACAATGTATGAAAAAGAGAGCAGACATGCACATCCCCAACCCAAATTGGGCAGGTGCTGAGCGACGACTAATAAGTAAAGAGAATTAAATAAACGCTCGCACACTGGGGAGCCCTCAGTGAGCGTTTATTTATTTCCCCTTAGCATTTACAATGTAGGCATTTAGCAGCACTCTTAATCCAGAACGACGTACATCAAATGCATAGAGAGATGCCACTTGAGAACGTCACGGTTCACACGTGCCATCGGCAAGACAATGGATTGTCAGTAAATTGTTAGAACATTGACAATGAGAAAGGAGGGCATTTGTAAAGGTGTTGTTATGTAAATGCTGTTCAGATTTGAAATGGCACATATCTGTAGTGTTTTGAAACTATATAGGAAGAAAGCAAATTAACCTAGCATAACAAACATGCTATCTAAATGACATTTTAACCTTTGCATAAGACTGTCAAGGCTATTAGGTCAAGTGCAACAAGCTGAGGTGGAGTCAGAAGAGGTGCATGAATCTTCAGATTACGGCGGCAAAAACGGATACAACGGATGAAGGAAATGGAACCATGCACTCTGTGTGTGTGTGTGTGTGTGTGTGTGTGTGTGTGTGTGTGTGTGTGTGTGTGTGTGTGTGTGTGTGAGAGAGAGAGAGAGAGAGAGAGAGAGAGAGAGAGAGAAGGAAAATTATAGCATGTTCCTCTCTCTGCATACTATTAGCTTTGTCATGCAGTGAGTGCCAAAGAGCTTGTCAATAGCCTGGTAACGCACACAAACACACACACAAACACAAACACAAACACACACACACACACACACACACACACACACACACACACACACACACACACGCACACACGCACACATTCACACATGCACACGCACACCATGGTTTTTGAGTACTGTTAAAGGTGTTCTTCGCACTTTTTCCAACATCGGATAGCAAAAGTGAAGGTATTCACATTTTCCTTCCATCTATCAATCCATCCATCCATCTTCAACTGCTATTCCGGTATCTGGTTGCGGGGGTAACAGCTCCAACAGAGAGCTCCAGACTTCCCTTTCAAGAGCAACATTTTGAGGAGGATCCCAAGGCGTTCCCAGGCCAGTGGGGAGATGTAATCCCCCCATCTGGTCCTTGGTCTGCCACGGGGTCTCCTCCCAGTGGGATGTGCAGCGAGGACCTCCTTAGGGAGACACTCGGGAGGCGTCCGTACTTGATGCCCGAACCACCTGAGCTGGCTCCTTTCCAAGTCAAGGAACAGTGGTTCTCGTCCGAGTCTCTATCGGATGTACTTCTCACCCTATCTCTAAGGGAGATGCTGGCCACCAGGGAGGGACCTGACACTGTTTCCTGGACATGTGGAAATTAAGTTACAGTTTGGTTGAGTCTTCCTCATAGCAGTTTTCATTTTGACTTAGTTTTAGTCTATAGTCTTTTGAATAACAAGTTCAATTTAGTCACCTGAAATAGTTTAGTTTTTGTCTGGTTTTACTTGACTAAATACCATAAGATTTTAGTCAACTAAATCTACAGTTGATTTTGGCGACTACAGTACAATTCATTTTTGCATGCCTTGATGGCGTCGTAATACCTTAAGACGCTTTGTGATCTTGTAGATCGTCTTTTTTTGGAACACGACACCCACATGCAGCCATGCAAGCATAAAAGGACTTCATGTCTTAAAGTAGTTCCACTCCACTAACATTCTAGTTTTTATTTGTTGACGGAATTGCCAATATATTTTAGTCATAGTTTTTGTTGTCGTTAACGTAAGCCAAAAAGGGGTAGTCGACGAAAAATCGTTTTTGTCGAAATTAGCACTGCCTTGAAGTAATTTAGATTCAGTATAATTCTGGTACAAATACCTCCAATCCTGCAGTGCCTCGGGTCCTAATGCTGTAGGAGCTCCTTCAAATCCCAGTGTGAGATTTTGCACATTATGTCGACTCCACTCAGCGCTGAAGAAAGTCTGCTGAGGTGCCCAAGGCAATACAGCTAAAGTCAGTTATTACACCTACAGGTTTTGGTGTAATCCGATTCCCTAAACATTTTTACTGTGCCTGCATTATTAGCCGCGGTGGAAAGTAACGAAGTACATTTACTCAATTACTGTACATAACTCATTCACTGCCAATCATGTTTTGAGTTGGCCCACACTGTCAATCACGTGTTTTCATGAAGAGCTCCATTTAGTGTATAAAATTGCAGTCGCAGTCCCACCGGAACACATGAAATGACGTCATTGCAACATGAGAGCCGTTTCCTGTTTAATTGTTTGCGCAAATGCCTTTATCTCCGGTCCTTTGTTTGCATTGATTGCATGTGAGAGAGAGACAGGCCGTTTCATAATAACTCGAGAACAGGTGGTCGAAGTGACCAGCTTTTTTCCCCATGGAAGCACAGAGATAACCTCCGTTGTTACCAACGATTGTACGATTGATCGTACTGGATATACCGGTAATTATTCTGTGACAACTTTTCAAAAGATTTTTATACATTTGAAAACTTGTGATGTGCGCCATTCTGCATAATGAGTACTTTTACTTTTGGTACTTTAACTATATTCGCACTTGTACTCAAGTGCCAAACTTGTACTTGTAACAGACTATTTCTACAATAGGGTACTGATACGTTTACATACTGTAAGTAAAATATTTGAGTAGCTTGCATGGAGGAGGATACAGAACATGGTGGAGATGAAAAGGTGTAAGGAATGTGGTGTAAAGGGAACAAAATGAGGAATGTGAGGCAAGGAAGGATAGAACATCATGAGACAACTAAATATTGTTCCTTCGAAACAATTGTGGGCTCGCTTCAAGCCAGAAAACAATGGCTATAAAAGCACAAAATGTCAAGATCGCAGGCAGTGCTCTCTTTGACGTTACTGACGTCAAAGTTTGTCCATTTTGTTCCAAAAATGTGTTGTGCAAAAGTTGACCCGCTGGTCAATGTGAGAAGGTTGGTATCTGTTCCTTGACCTATTGGGAATGTGCTTGCAAGATTTCACGCACATCCCAGGCTGTGTTCATGATTTGAGGTGTTTTTGGCTTTGGACACTTTATCGCTGCTTGCAGCTATATTTATTATTATTATTTTATAATTTTTTTGTGTGCACTTCATAGGCATGTTAGATAAAGGTCCTTAGATTGCGTGTAGAATGTTTCATGCAAATTGCAAAAAAAATCCTAGAATAAAAACGGGTTTAAGCGTTTTACAAACTGCTCAAAATGATATAGCGCCCCCCTTTGGCCATTTGGGGTAAGATTGGTTTCAGTGATATTTGAACTAACCCTCTACACTATTTTGTCATGAAAATGTGACTTTGCATGTATGTTTTAGAGGCAGAAGAATAATTTGCATAAAAATGCAATATTGTTTGAATTATTTAAAAAAGCATGTTTCAATGTTAAAGAAATCCGATCTGACAGATCTTTAGATATCGGTCCAAAGTTCACGTAAAAAAAGTTTTGTGCACGTGACGCGAAAATTCCAGAATAAAAGCGGGTTTACGCGTTTTACAAACTGCTCAAAATGGCGGAAAATTGAAGGGCGGAGCTTACTTAACAACGACACAGATGTCTTCCGCTTGAGTCAAAGCACGCGTGTAACAAGTTGCATGTCTTCAAACGAAACGAGTCATGACTTATGGCCGTTTGAAGTTTGAATTTTCAGACGCTTCGTATAGCGCCCCCCTTTGGCCGATTGGAATAAAATTGGTTTCAGTGATACTTTGACTAACCCTCCACATCTTTGCCAAATGCCATGAAAGTGTAGCTTTGCATGTATGATTTAGAGGCCGAAGAATAATTTGCATAAAACTGCAATATTGATTGAATCATTAAAAAATTATATTTCACTTTAAAAGAAATCCAACCAGACAGTTTGACCGTATTGGTCCAAAGTTCATGTGAAAAAAGTTTCGTGCGCGTATCGAAAAAAACCCAGGAGGAGATAGATTTTTACTGTTTTTCATATAATTCCGAATTGTGGGAGACCTAAAGGTCAGAGGTCAAAAGTTAGAGGGTAAAAGTTGTTCGGCATGAGGAGACACATAAGTGTATACAGGTTTCATGGCTGTATGTATAACACAGCATGAGCTATACCTGTTCAAAGATCGCACTTTCGAAGGCTTCCTACAGCGCCACCATTTGGCCGATTGCTATAAAAAATAATAGCACACTTCGCCACTGTAAACTGAACACATTGATGTTTTTATTTTCATTTTCTCACTAAGTATGTAGGAGTAGAAAGGAACCGAAGATCCCGTCTACTGATTGCCTGCCTGATAGATAAATAATGACAATATCTAAAGTGTGCTCGCCTTATAGGCGAGCCCACAATGATGTTGTGGTGTGTAACTGAGTAGTTAGTGTGGTTGCCCTTACAGGGCAACACACTATAGTCCTCGGGAAACTTTAGTTTTTCTGCGTAAACTTTATTTTGACGCGTTTCACGGCCCACAGTTTTTGCGCCACACACTCGCGCCATATGTCAAATCGACCGGCTTCATCGGGAATCGTGTGCTATTATTGCGATAAGAGAAAAGTTGTATCGTTTAATTGATATGAATTTATTAGTGAATTAATTTCCCCCATTGACTTATAATGGGAATAGCAAAAACTCACATTCAATTATTTTCTCTCTCTTAAACCATAGGGTCTAAAGTTTCAAAACTTGGAGAGGAGAGTCATAATAATTTTAAGAATTAATTAAAAAATAATTACATCATTCGGCCACATGGTGGCGCTATAACACCCCACTTTACGTTTTGCCCTATAACTCTTGAACCGTAGGTCGGAAAATTAAAATTATTTTTTCCCTGGATTCCTTGGGTCATGACGCATCTCCCCATATAGGCCACGCCCATTAGCGTCAGGATAGATTTTCCGCCATTTTGAATTTTCTTCAAAACACACTTTTTGCTCCTTTTCCCACATATTTTCTCCAAATGTCACAAAAATCGGTACAGATGATCTCTGGACCCATGCGATAAACATATTCAATCGATATTTCGATAGTCCATACCGTTCGTCCGGAACAGGCTTACGAAGTTAGCGAGAGGGGCCCGTTTCGCCAAAAATAGCCATAAATCACAAACGAAACATCCAGTCAACACCAAATTTTAACCACAAGTCACGGGTGGGATATTCAACAAATCCCCAAAAGCATTTCCACTTCGACCCATAGGGGGCGGCAGGGCAGGCAACCACACTCGCAATTTCCCAAATTGCACATTTTCTAGTTAGTCGTTACTGTAGCCTAATGGATGTTCAGTTTAAACTCTTAAGTATTTACTGCTCTTTTCCTGAAAATGTCCTGCAAATGCATTTTTTCCACATGGTTTCTTTCCCTGTTTTGCCTTTCGATTTTTAATGGGCAATGGAGCGTTTTTTTTGCAGAAACTCACAAATGGCAAGAAACCACTCCATTCCCATTGAAAAGCAGAATCCAGGCATCTTCATTGGCAGATTTAAACTTTGAAGTCAGAGAAGGTCATAAAAATAGCTGATCTACAAGCTCAATGTTCTGCAAATCCCCTGAAAATCATGACGAAAGCATGACGAGATGTGAAAAAAGTCTAAACTAATTCCAAATATAAAAGGATCAATCAAAAGGCATCAATACATGGATTCATTTATTGATCAACTCATAGGCTTTCTCACACTTTGCTTCCCCAGAAAAAAAGTTTTCTAACAATTAACAAATTATGGTGAATATTATGTAAGAAAAAAAAGGTAATCTTAACCCAGATTATCTGTTATTATTGTTTTATGTATAGGCTTATTATTATTATTTATTTTAATATATATATATATATATATATATATATATATATATATTTATATATTTATATATATATGTGACGGAGAGAGTCGCAGCCCCAGCCTGAAGCCTCAAAAGTCTAGTATCTGCTCTCGTTCCATAGGGATATCCCTTTGGAGTGATGGTTAAGATATTGGACTTTCACGCGGGAGACCCGGGTTCGAAGCCGGGTGGGGAGGTTCGGATCACCTCCGTTACATTGGTGCCGTGACCCGGATCCAGGCTTCCCTGTAGGAGGAGGTCAAAGGGGGGTGAGTGTGGCGGAGAGAGTCGCAGCCCCAGCCTGAAGCCTCAAAAGTCTAGTATCTGCACTTGTTCCATAGGATTTCAC
>NC_137829.1:3201950-3264450 GCF_963921795.1 Nannobrachium achirus
TCAGAATCATGTTTTTTGACTTCTCCAGTGCTTTCAACACTATCCAACCTCCTCTGCTGGCAGAGAAGCTTGCGCTGATGGGGGTGGACAAGGGCTTGGTGGCATGGATCACAGACTACCTTTCAGGCAGACCACAGTACGTGAGGCTGCAGAGTTGTCGGTCTCATGTGCTGGTGAGCAATACGGGTGCCCCCCAGGGCACTGTGCTCTCACCTTTCCTGTTCACTCTCTATACATCGGACTTCCGCTTCAACTCCAAGACCTGTCACCTGCAGAAGTTCTCAGACGACACTGTGATGGTCAGCCAGATCTCGGGTGACAACACGGCTGAGCACGATGGTGTGGTTAAGGACTTTGTGCAGTGGAGTGAGGCCAACCACCTCAGGCTCAACGCGAGCAAGACCAAGGAGATGGTGGTGGACTTCCGCACTTCCAAGAGAGTCCCCCCGGTGCCAAGCACCATTAATGGAGAGGTGGTGGAGTTTGTGGACAACTACAAATTCCTAGGAGTGCACCTGAACAGTTCACTGGACTGGTCGAACAACGCGGAGGCGATTCACAGCAAGGGGAAAAGCAGGTTGTTCTTCCTGAGAAGACTGAGATCGTTTGGCGTGTGCAATAGGATGCTACAGATGTTCTACCAGTCTGTCATGGCAAGTGTCCTCTTTTTTGGAATAACCTGCTGGGGTGGCAACAACAGAGCGGGCGACACCTTTAATTTAAATAGACTGGTGAGGAAAGCGGGCTCTGTTGTTGGGTCCTCTCTGCAGGGGGTGGAGGAAGTTGCCAAGGTGCGAACGGCTAGGAAGTTGGACTCCATCTTGAACAACTCCTCCCACCCCCTCCATCTTGAGATCTTCAGTTACTGGAGTAAGAGAGGAAATGACCGTTTTGTCTACCCAGGGCGGAGATGCGAGAGACTAGGAAAGTCTTTTGTACCGCTTTCTCTCAAGCTGTACAACGAGACACACAACGGTCGATTGACAAGGACTACCTTCCTAACGTAGGACGACGGTAGCCTTTTTTTCCTTATTGGAACTATATCTGCACTGACTTTGACCTCTAAGGACCTTCCAGGGAAGGTGTGTTTTTGTGCGTCTTGCCGCATCACCCTTTCTTGTTTATTTTTATTCTTTTTTGCTAGTTGTTTTTATCGCTCTGACCTTTGGACACTGCACTATTAGGTTGTGTTAGTAATTTTCTTTTAGTATTTCTGCTTGTGTTTGACTTGATGTAGAGATACTTGTTGCACTAACTAGCATTGACTGTATGGTCACTTTGATTTGGGCACTGTATTATTTTTTGATAGTCGTGCTTTAAGACACTTTATGTATATTATTCATTCCCTTTCCTGTTGTACCTTGCTCTTGCTGTACTTACTGTACTCTGTACTCTGTTCTTGTTTTTTCTTTTTATCTTTTTCATACTTCTCTGTAACTTTGTAAATAACCTTATACTGCTGTGCTGCCTCTGGGCAACAAATTTTCCCCCTTGGGATAATAAAGGTATCTATCTATCTATCTATCTATGTGAAGTCAAGAATAGGGAAAGCTGGATCAACAACATTCACATGTTAAATAAGATCTGGAAAACCAAAAACATCTGACTCAATACCAAGCTCAAAATCCCTAAACCTAACCCTACTGCTATATGGATGAAACCTGGAGGACCACCAATAACTTTGTTGGTCCGACCACCTAAACCTTTAACCCTAACCCTAACCTCGGTAAAACTAACGCTGGTGAATGCTAACCTGGTGAATGTTAACCTGGTCGGACCAACGGGAGGTCGAACCAATGCTCATTCTCATTTTTTTTGTATTTGTTTGTTTATTTGTGTTTGTTTTTCAGTCTGATGATTGAGAGATGTTTATCTATCTCTCACTTGTCCTGGTTACATGGAGATCATATTAAGATAGTGGTTTTACATTGGTATCTTTAAATCTTTTTGCAAATCACCAGGGGGAATGCTTTGATCTCCACACGGATGATTTGTTACACCCCTTACTGTTTAGGTGAGGCACAGAGGACGCATATTGGTGTGTGTGTGTGTGTGTGTGTGTGTGTGTGTGTGTGTGTGTGTGTGTGTGTGTGTGTGTGTGTGTGTGTGTGTGTGTGTGTGTGTGTGTGTGTGTGTGTGTGTGTGTGTGTGTGTGTGTGTGTGTGTGTGTGTGTGTTCGCACGCACGCTCGTTGATCGTATAGCTCTGCACCAGCCTACATTTACAAATATTCTGTATTTCATATTATCCGGCCTTTTTGCCATTGAATTTGGCTGAAACGTTTTTTTTTTGCATTTCAACATTCAAATCTCTCTGATGTGAATATGATGCTTTGTTGTTTATTCCTGGTTCTAGGTATTTATTGGCAAATACACCTAGTCAGTGAAGTGGCTGCAGTAAAAAAAAAGAAAATCCGAAATGGAAAAATAAAATGTGAATAGATTGCCTGGGGATGTCCCTGAGCCAGCTGGATCAAGACGGATGCTCCGTTACTTTTGCCATTTGCCAGATGGTAGCAGAGTGAACTGTCCATTCCTGGACAATATTGCTATTCAGAAGATTGACTTCCATTATTCTAAATGGAGGTGTCACCTAAACCTAACCTTAACCCTAACCTCCATAAAACTAACGTTGGTGAATGTTAACCTCGTGAAATGTTAACCTGCCAACGCTGGTGAATGCTAACCTGGTGAATGCTCAATCCCTGTTTCTAAGTGGGGGTGTTTCTGAATGTGAATGTTTCTATAAGTGAAGGTGTTTCTGAATGGAGGTCTGCCCCCACATCAGCCATATTGGAAAGACATTGCGCACTCACTTCCTCCACAACAGGTCTTATCAATTATTCGACCATCAGGTCGCAGTTACTATCAAAACCTCGACCAGCTGTCCGTCAGTCTGTCTGTCACACATCACACGTCACACTTTTGCCCTGCTCATATCTCCGCAACCGCTGCCCTGATCCATGCCAAATTTTGCACACACACTCCTTGCCTGCCAAACCACAACCTCAAAACCATCAATTCTCACATGGCCCTCTTCTAGCGCCACCATGAGGCCGATTCTTGCAAAACACATTTTTGGACACTGCTCCAACAAATTTTGCCCTAAAATCACGCAAATCGGTACACAGTTGCTCTACACTCATGCTCTACACCATTGTCTAAATTTTAGATCAAGCAGAAGTACTGCTTTAATGCTGGATGCAAAATATTATTTGTGGGTTGTTGAGGGCAGTTTAAGGCTAAAGGTGAAGAGAAATGTACAGACAGATTACCACACACTTGCATCCTGTTATGCAGAGACACCCAATGACATGGGGGAAATTTGGTTTAAATGGAAAACAACAAATGCAGAAGTAACTTGGGCACACTTATGGGGGAGTGAATTCAGACAGTTGTCTGGCAGAGCTGTACAGTATATATATACTCTCCCCTTCAGAAGGAACATTGGGCTCTCTACCCCAGCGAGAGGTCGCACGCCAAAAGACCTCTTGCACCAATCTGACAGAGAGAGAGCCCCCAGGATTAACAATTTTAATTCTGTAAAAGAAAGTATGGAATGGAAATGATCAACCGGTTGGTGCATCTCTAACCTTTGAAAGGGTAATAAGAATTTATTCTGCTTTCTTACTATGATGATTATTATCATTATAGTGTAAAAATGGAAACGATGATTTAGACTAAATTGGGAACATTGAAATGTATTTTGAATGCTTTTGCCTTTTTCTATGTCTGTAAAAGCCTTTATTTCTTAATAAATTTACCTGCAAAATAAATCATTCTAAAATCAGATTTTTATAAGCATCATTATGAAATGTATAACCATAGAAATCTGCTTAAAGTTATACCATGTAACTTTTTTTATAAAACAAATCTTAAAATTGTCCTAACTGTTAAATCGCTAAAGTTTTAGAACACCCACTCCGTTATTTTCAGCTTCTAAAGCCTTCTCTTTATATGTTTTCTATGATCCTGACCGGGCCCCGGTTTTCGCGGAAAAATTACGTCATCATACTACCGGCCAATCACAGCGAGGGTTATACACTGCCGGCCAATCACAGCGCATCTTGAAGTGGGGTCGCTATGGCGGCCATATTTGTAGTCGCCCGTGTGTCTCTATACTCAAAAGGTAATCTCGCCTACCAGGCAGGGTGAAGTAGTCCGTTTCTCCGGAATGCCTGAACGCACAGGAACCAGGGACCCCTCTAAAGATAGATCTCGGCGAGGTGGAGGCAGACGCGGGGGTGTGAAGGTACGAAAAACGGCCGAAAGACGCGGACGCGACCGCGGTTTGCTATAGGGCTACTGACCACTAGTTGAGCATCTTACACAGTATAGCTTTAAATATGGTGTGTTGAACCTATAATCCAAGTGTGGCCTAACTTGTTGGGATATTGATTCGAAGGTTTAGTTAATATTCAAAAACATCTCCTTGGATCTAATTATCCTAGATTCAAAATAACTACTCTGATATTACAACCAACAGTCAGATCCAGCAGCGAGCTACAGTTAATCTCAGGTTACAGAGGAGGACCACTGCATTGGGTCATAGGCAGAGGTTTCTGATGTTGAAATTAGGAGGGACTGAGAGATGTATGTAGTTAGAATCAGAGCGAGTCGTTACAAATATACGCTTAAAGAGGTCTATTGTTATTTAGACTTCTAAAACCTATTGAAATGGATAGCGTAATGCCATCCTGTATGGGATTGCGTGGATCAATAACACCATGGATCTAGCGCCACCTTCAGGACGATTTTTTAAAACGCATTTTTGGACACTGCTCCTACAGATTTTGCCCTAAAATCACGCAAATTGGTACACAGTAGTGATGCGCGGGTCATGTTTTTTTCATAACCCGCACGACCCACAGCCCGCACGGAACATAACCCGCCCGCGCCCGCCCCGCAGGACAATATACCAGTAAGACTCCCTAATCGGGAGATAAGCGACCGTTGGTCGCTTATCTCCACAAATATCACAACCGCCACCTCTCACGTCATACGGGTAGCCATAGTTACACCTGGAATGTTGAATCTCCATATATGGAGATAACCTACGCATCACACAAAGTCTGACCTCACCAGCCCATACTTGGGCATGGACGACTTATATCTCCATATACGGAGATGGCCATATATGGAGATACGATGACATCACAGAGTCCACAGCTGATGATGTGGCGTGATGTCATACAATAAACAAACAAGCCCTATATACTGATGCGATACGATGACATCACAGAGTCCACAGCTGATGATGTGGCGTGATGTCATACAATAAACAAACAAGCCCTATATACTGATGCGGAGATATGAGCAGGGCAAAGGTGTGACGTGTGACGTGTGACCGACCGACGGACGGCCGGTGGAGGTTTTCATAGTAAACTGCTCCCTGACGGTCGCAATAAATCAACAAATCCGCCCGCCCCGCAACCCGCATTTAAAAAAAAGATGGTATATCATCTCCACAATAGCTCATCTTTATATATGGCTCTTCTAAGTACCCAACGTCGCTTTACAGAAAGGTTTACAGTAGCACGATATTGTCATGGGCTAAATAAACAAACGTGTTGTTCAAATTGGGGTTTAGCCTATAAGACATTCATTCAAAGACGTTCATTCTCTCTGGGGCATCGTCGGGGTAAGAATGGCGTTTCAGGTTTTATGTCAATCATATTTATACAGCGCCTCGCACTTTAAACAGACAGCAAAAGACGGACAATATTAAATCCTGTTGGTTATTGATTAATCACCAGATTGGAGAGATGCATGGGAGCGACTGGAGTCTCGAGGTGAGCGTGCAGTCAAAAAATCCATCTCATATGCGAAAGTAGTGTTTCAAATCGTATCCGTTGACTGGCTGGTTATATAACTTAACCGACACAAAGTATTTATAAACGGACTTGTGTGGATGACAGAGACATACTGTATAAGTGAAATCCTGATCAGCGACACACGCTGAATTGTTTGTGCATCTTCTCTGCTGTGCTCACGACCTCACGTTGTGTAAAATGTTGGCAAACTGTGGTTCGCGGTCCCAACAGGAGCGGAATTGGGACGGTCTTCGCACCAAGGAGCGGAGGAGAAACCTCGCTCCTCTCTGGCGCATTTTAAAACTCACTCGCTCGTGCTCGTATTCAAACGTTGTATTCTTATTCTTATAGGCCTACTCTTATTTAGAATAAAAGGCAAATAAGAACAGGAGATTATTTATTTTTTGCACATGAGAATGGTATAACCCGCCCGCCCGCCGCCCGCCAATTGAGTCTGAAAACCTCGACCCACCCACCCGCGTGCGGGCGGGTTGGCGGGCGGGTGGGGGCACCGGGTTGATCCGCGCATCACTAGTACACAGTATGTCTATACTCATCTCATCAACATGGATCTGTCCCATATAGCGCCACCATCAGGCCGATTTTTTTTACACATTTTTGGACACTGCTCCTACACATTTTGCCCTAAAATCACGCTGCGACCTCACGGTCGCTTATCTCCCGATTAGGGAGTCTTACTGGTTCTAATTAAGGCTTGAGTCACTGCACCCTGCACCACTTGGCAGATGATGTTATCAGTGTGAACACTGCGTACCGTTTCCCCGGAACGGAACGCTGAACCGTACCCGGGAACACCTTTGGAGGTAGTGTGGCGCAGTCGGTAGCGCTGTCGCCTCACAGCTATAGAAAGTCCAGGGTTTGATTCCCGGCAGGGACGCTGTGGGCACTGGGGGCGTGTTCTGTCCTCCGTGACACCAGTGCCCATACTCTAGGTGAGGTTGGTGAAAGGGCCTTTCTGTGTGGAGTTTGCATGTTCTCCCCGTGTCCCCTAGGGTATGTAGACCCTCACAAAAAACATGCAGTAATCCTGGTCTCTATACTTCCTCCCCCTGGTCAGCTGGGGCTCCTGATGGAGGGGAAAGAAGCGGCTTGCTCACTCCTCATGCATTGAAGGAAGCATGAGCTAATTTTTACAGTGGATTGAGGAGAAAGGGGGTTGTAGAGTCGAGTTAGCTGGGGAAAGCCATATTGAACAGCTGGGTTTTGAGAACAGTTTTGAAGGAGGGTGGGGGCTTCTCTGAGAGTAAGGGGAAGTGCATTCATCATGGTTGTCACATCCCAGGGTTCAGCATGAAGTTAGTGTATAGCTGTCAGGTATGAACTCTGCAGTGAGCTGGGACGACCAAGTTCTGCTTTTTTTGCTGGGATGATGAAGTTTGCTTTTTTCTTTTTCTGGGATGATGAAGTTCTGCTTTTTTTCTTTCTTTTTTTGGATGATGAAGTACTGCTTTCTTTTTTTTTTCTTTTTTTTTTCTTTTTTGCTGGGATGATGAAGTTCTGCTTTGTTTATACCCACAGTGAGTCTGAATGCCTTTATTCATCAAATTGCTCCATAGACTGGTGGTTGAATACTATACTAGCAAGAGAGATTTTTGTTGATTTACAGATTTCTTTATATTTTGGATTCATGTTGATGTGTATTTTTCCAAATATTTTATCACTTATAAACCATCAATACTTAAACTTGACATTTGCCACTACACCAAACATCTTAACACAAAAATAGCAGATCTATAAACATGTCATGCTTGTAGGTGAATGTCCCCCAACATAACATGAATGCTGGATTTCAAGTGGTTAGTGTAAAAAAATAAAATAATAATAATATATATATATATATGTCACGGTTTGTTAGAGAAACAGGGCGGTCGAGAAACGGAGCACTCGTCGTGCAGCACGGGGCGGAACGGAGCCGCTCGATTGTCCACGACATTGCAAGCGGCGCGCAGGCCAGCGGACCTTGGTCCTGCTCTTCGCCCCCGAGCACCGCAGGTGCGAGTGGCCGCGAAGAGCGGGCCAGGGCCGGCCGCGCGAGTTACGAAGCCGTGGTGAATGCAATCGTTATATTTATGCCCAGGCCTGGGCAAGCCCACGATAAACGCCCTGTCCAAGTGACTACAATGGAGCTAATGGCTAAGCTAGGCTAGGCTAGGCTAGGCTAGTAAATAAAGTCGCAAATAGAGTCGCAAACGAGTGACGTCAGCGCCTTCACTAGTGAATGGCTGTCGTCGCCACCTGGTGGTGATTGGTGTGTGGTGAACGACAAAACAAGCGCTCTTACATAGAACGTCCTGAGTTACCCAAACATCCGGTAACATATATATATATATATATATATATATATATATATATATATATATATATATATACTAATCTCACATAGAGATTTGTTGTAACCCCATAGGGTCCTATAGTAACTCTGAGGACCCTCTAGGGTTCCAGACTGCCTGTTGATGACCCCTGCTGTAGATGTATAACTTGGTTGGATGGCTGATTAAGCTTTAATTCATCGTCATGCAAGAAGTAAAGCAACTGCAAAATCACCATGGATACTATCATAAAGACATTATAGTCACTCTCTTTCACTCACTGTCCAAAAACTGCTCCACTGCTCCAAATGTCCTTAAATCACTGGTATTCAGAACCCATAAAATATCATTTAGAAACTCGAACGGCTTTCTTGTTTTCATATTCAGAGTTTTGTTTCACTGGTTACACAGCAGAGGTGAGGAGAGTCACTTTTCTCTGTTTCTCGGTCAGATAATAAGCTGGGAGCTCATGTGGAAAACCTCTTTTATGAGCTGTGTGCACTGCAGCATGATGCAGACATTACTATGCAAAGTCAAAGGAATAAAAAAAAAAAGAAATATAATTACCTGCCTCTGCAGAAATATATGAGGCTTCAAATCTCACATGGTAATGTGAAGGGTCTCTCTCTCTCTCTCTCCCATGGGTGTCGCAACAAATTCTGGGCCCTGGGTACAAGGATTCACTGCGGGCCCCCCATGAATGTTCTTCATAGGTGGAGGGGGTTTAACCCATTTAGACTGGGAACGCATTATTTTGTGCTTTAACTATTGAAACATAGCAGATATACAAGCTTACAGCGCTGCACTGAGTGCTGCGCTGCGAGCTTGTAGATCTGCTATTTTTGAAAAATGGTGAACATTTGTGCAAGTCTTGAATATTTCAAATCCTTCTAAGGTTTTTTGAAAAACCTATGTTTCTACGTCAGTGGTACTTAAACTTTTTCATGTCAAGGATGATGTGTATTTGGCTACGGACCCCCATCTCAAACAGGGACCCCCCCCCCCCCCCCAGAAGCAACATTTGAGTTACAAATGTTTGCTTAAAAATACATATATTCAATGGTTTGCACACATTTTCACGACTTCAAAAATAGCAGATCTCGCAGCAAGCTCGCAGCGCATCTGCTATTTTTCAATAGCTAAAGTATAAAACAATTAAGGCCCCTCCACCTTTGGCCCTAGTAACTCAGTCCTACCCCCCCCCCCCCCCCTTGTGACGCCCCTGCTCTCTCTCTCTCTCTCTCTCTCTCTCTCTCTCTCTCTCTCTCTCTCTCTCTCTCTGTCTCTCTCTCTCTCTCTCTGTCACGCCCAGTAGACCACTGTGACTTTACTGGCCTATAAAAGTAGTAATGGCTTGCACCTACAGAGCTAATGACACACGCATGCACGCGTGCACGCACACGCACACACACACACACACACACACACACACACACACACACACACACTTGTTATAGAACATTGTATAGACGTTCTAGATTAATAAAAGTGAGTGAATCAGACGGCGAGAGATGGTAAAGTCGACGTTATTGAAAAGAGGGCCGGTTTAGACAAAGACAACGAGGAAGGCTACAGCGAGGCTGTAGAGTTTGTTCTGTACAGACTAACCAGACTAGCGCTAGCAAGCCAGTGTTTATCGATTGCAATGAAATATATCCACTTGACTTGGGGAAAAATTAGCACTCATTCTCATTAATTCACTTGAAAGCTCCCAGGAGCTGCTAGCGGCTCGCCAGAAACCACTGTGTGCACGTGTGTGTGTGTGTGTGGGCGCGTGCGTGCATGCGTGCGTGCGTGTGTGTGTGCGTGCGTGCGTGTGTTGGCATGGGTTTTGTTGTGCATTTTGATGTGTGTGAGTGTGTGTTTTGCTGTTCTTGAGTATGTATTGTATTGTTTACTTTTTGGCAGGGAACAGGCCTGTTGTGTTCTGCGGAGCAGAAACCCATATGTCACTTTACCCTCTTATGCGAGGTGTGAAGTGACAGTGTTGTTGCTGTTATTGTTGTTGCTGTTGCTTGGGTCTTGGTTCCAGGCAGAAATAGTCCAAGCAGACATTAAGATAAGCTGATATGACAGGTTGACCAAGATACCGTCGAAGAAAACGGCTATCTCCGTGTCCCAACCTTTTCATTTCTTTTTGTTATAAATCGGTGCTATTGAACACACGTTATACGTCTGTGTGTGGGTTTTACAAATACTGATCCAATGAAAAGTATTAAAAAGCGCTTCTGATAATTCTTTTCCATCATTGATTAGAATGTCACATTGGTAAAAAAATAATGGGCTTTCGATCTGTGGAACCTGAAAATGGACACCCTTGCTATGCCTACTTTCAACATGCAAAAAGTTACATAACACAACATAAAATTACTATTGAACTACACTGTCTATTTCTGTTTTCAGTTTTTTCTTCTTTTTTTTAGGTAAGGCTCTTACTGTGTGTTGCGTGCTGTGTGTGTGTGTGTGTGTGTGTGTGTGTGTGTGTGTGTGTGTGTGTGTGTGTGTGTGTGTGTGTGTGTGTGTGTGTGTGTGTGTGTGTGTGTGTGTGTGTGTGTGTGAGTTTGTCTAGCTATACTTATGGGGACTAAACGCATGTTCACACAGTCACCTGCAAGGGACCTCTGACAGTGTGGGGACAAAAGTAGGTCCCCACAATGGTTAGGGTTAGGGGTTAGGTTTAGGGATAGAGGTTAGGGTAAGGCCACAGGACTTGCATAAAAATTAATGGAAGTCTATGTAATGTCCCAACAAGTGATGTAAATATACATTGTGTGTGTGTGTGTGTGTGTGTGTGTGTGTGTGTGTGTGTGTGTGTGTGTGTGTGTGTGTGTGTGTGTGTGTGTGTGTGTGAGAGCATGTGTGTGTGTGTGTGTGTGTGCGTGTGTCAACATCTTTTATAGGCCTATAGTTTTTAACATGAGATCAGATCTTTGCTTCTGTGGGTCCCAGCTGGAACAATAGATTCTGAGATGGGGGTCGGCAGCCATATCGGCCTCTGGTCTTAATGGTGTTAAATCAAATGATGGTATCAGGAGGTGAGACTGCTGGTGGAGGGGACTGGTTTAGCAGAGAGCAGCAGCAGCAGCAGCAGCTCAGTGATTCTTTCTCTTGGCAGGCACATTCGTGCACACATAGACATCAAAGGGGCCTGGAGCCCCTGCCCTTTTATCCGTCTGTAAAAAGTGCCCAGTGCTCCAGATCATGAATACAGTTTTTACTATGGTGAAAGAAATGAAAATGCCCCTTTTCCATGCCATACCTGAAGGCAGCATTCAAGAGAATTGTCTTGTCCAAACTCTCCTGATTGAACGCAGCATCTTATGCCGTATACGCCACATATCCAGTATTGCCTTTTTTATGCTTAAGTTTAGTGTGATATCAAGTACCTGAAAATAGCCGACCTCCACGCTCACAACGCGCCGCAGCGCGGCGCGTTGTGAGCTTTGAGGTCTGCTATTTTCTATATTTTCACCAAAAGGCCCTTTTTAGAAATTTCAGCCCCTGCCTCCCTAACATTCTCTGCACGTCCCTGCTCTTAGGGAACACTCCGAGAGAGGAATGGACGAGGAAAACAACATTTATTTCTCCTCCAGGAATTCAGCCCTGAAGTCCCTAAAATTACTTTTCATTCTGGTTAATGAATGTCATTTCCAGCCATGAGGAATCCTTGGAGAGGCCAACAGGAACAGCAGCTGCGTGAGACTGCGCTGATGAAATCTATTTACCGGGGGTATTATTATTTCGTATTATTATTATTGATGACTGCCTCCCTTCTGGTTTCTCTTCCTGAAAATAACAGAAACTATGGAGCTTGACCAAATTACCCACTTCCTTATGATAAAGTTGATTGTGATTTCAGTTTGAGAAGCGTTGCATCTCAGTGCTGGTACATTTACTCAAGTACTGTTGTCCTACTTAAAGGGGCACTCCCACCACTTTTCAACCTATGTTCATATAATTGGTCCTCGCTCAAAAATAGCTTTTCTTTTTTTTTTTTTCTCAGAGGAGGGCTGTGGGCTGGTCAGAAACCCATAGTCTTGTGACATCATCGATTACCAATCCAGCTTATAGAAACTGCAGGCTTTCTATTCCTGAAAAGTTGCAATTTTAAAGTGGAAGCCATTGTTCTCACGATATTAAAAATCTAAATATTTTTTTCAAAAATATTGATTACATTTTTCTTTTGGAAAATGATGATGTCACAAGACGATGGATTCTGAACTTCCCACAGCTCTCCTAGGAGACTTGGACTGAGTAGAAAAAAATTGTGATATTTTATCATGAACATTAGTGAGGACCTATTGAAAAGACTATTGAAGACAGGTTGAAAAGTGGTGAACTACTCCTTTAAGTACAGGTTTGAGGTACTTTTACTTTACTGGAGTATTTCCCTTGGTACTTACTAATTATTTCTATTGCAGTATAAATACTTTTATTTAAGTAAAAACATGTGAGTACTTTTCCCACCACTGATTGCATCTGCAGACTGTCAATATGCTCACCTTGTTGCTGTAGAAAACCCACCGTGTTGCTGTGCAGACCGTCAATATGCTCACCTTGTTGCTGTAGAAAACCCACCGTGTTGCTGTGCAGACCGTCAATATGCTCACCTTGTTGCTGTAGAAAACCCACCGTGTTGCTGTGCAGACCGTCAATATGCTCACCTTGTTGCTGTAGAAAACCCACCGTGTTGCTGTGCAGACCGTCAATATGCTCACCTTGTTGCTGCAGACCATCAATATGCTCACCTTGTTGCTGTAGAAAACCCACCGTGTTGCTGTGCAGACCATCAATATGCTCACCTTGTTGCTGTAGAAAACCCACCGTGTTGCTGTGCAGACCGTCAATATGCTCACCTTGTTGCTGTAGAAAACCCACCGTGTTGCTGTGCAGACCGTCAATATGCTCACCTTGTTGCTGTAGAAAACCCACCGTGTTGCTGTGCAGACCGTCAATATGCTCACCTTGTTGCTGTAGAAAACCCACCGTGTTGCTGTGCAGACCGTCAATATGCTCACCTTGTTGCTGCAGACCATCAATATGCTCACCTTGTTGCTGTAGAAAACCCACCGTGTTGCTGTGCAGACCGTCAATATGCTCACCTTGTTGCTGTAGAAAACCCACCGTGTTGCTGTGCAGACCGTCAATATGCTCACCTTGTTGCTGTAGAAAACCCACCGTGTTGCTGTGCAGACCGTCAATATGCTCACCTTGTTGCTGCAGACCATCAATATGCTCACCTTGTTGCTGTAGAAAACCCACCGTGTTGCTGTGCAGACCGTCAATATGCTCACCTTGTTGCTGTAGAAAACCCACCGTGTTGCTGTGCAGACCGTCAATATGCTCACCTTGTTGCTGTAGAAAACCCACCGTGTTGCTGTGCAGACCGTCAATATGCTCACCTTGTTGCTGCAGACCATCAATATGCTCACCTTGTTGCTGTAGAAAACCCACCGTGTTGCTGTGCAACAGGACCTGATTTGATTAGCACGGAAAACCAAGCGTAGCCGACTGGCTAATTGTTAAGAGTGTTCATGAAATAAATCTGCTTCGCTGTTAACACACTCAGAACGGGTACACAGTACAGTGTATCATTATTTTATGCTTTAACTATTGAAAAATAGCAGATATACAAGCTCACAGCGCGGCACCGAGTGCCGCGCTGCGAGCTTGTAGATCTGCTATTTTTGAAAAATCGTGAAAATTAGAATTTTGACCCGATTTTGACCCGTGTCTTTTGAATCCTTCTAAGATTTAAAAAAAAAAAAACATGTTTCTATGTCAGCAATCTGGCCAGCCATCGTCAAAGAAAAGGTCCTTTTCACTCAACTGGAGCTCAGTTAGTCTGTTCTTGAGAGACTACTATGTCAGTGGTTCTCATACCTTTTCATGTGAAGGACCCCCAAAATGATATTTATTTGGCCACGGACCCCTATCTCAAAATATTTAGTTCCAGGGACCACCCAGAAGCAACATTTTTGTTAAAAACGTTCACCCTAACCCTAACCCTAACCCTAACCCTAATTACATATATTCAAAGATTTGCACACATTTTCAGGACTTTTTCCAAAAATAGCAGATCTACAAGGTCGCAGCGCGGCACTCGGTGCCGCGCTGTGAGCTTGTATATCTTCTATTTTTCACTGGTTAAAGCATTCAATAATTCTAGACTTAAATGGGTTAAGGGAAAACATTGATGGGGAAATTACATGTGCAATATGGTTGATATGTTAAGTTAAATTGACCTTTCCACAATGTATCCTGAGTCCTCCTGACTTCCACCTCTGGCTCAGTTTTGTACTTATAATAGACTTTCTATTATCATATCTTGCCTACAGTGAGTACAGGCCTGGCCTGCTTGTGTACCAGGTCCAGAGATCACACTCTCTTGTTGCTTTTGGCAGAGATAACACCACATACACTATCTTGTGAAAGTCCAAACATGTTAGGGTATAATTCATCACAACACCCTGCATGGCTACACACACATAGTCACAGCTTTGCTTCATTGCTGATGCAAACCTAGATTATTTTGGATAGCTTATACTCAACGTAACGTTCATACTTGGACCTGGAAACTAGAATATTTATGGAGCGTACAGTGGCTGTTAAGTATGACTCGAGCCATCTCTAGAGAAAATGAAATGAATTTCTGCCCCCAGTTTCCGTGAATCTTTTTACTATTTTTACTATTTACACATTTTTCTTCTCTTTGTTGTCGAAAGGAAATTGTTAGAATTATACTTTAGTCGTTATTTTTGTCTCGGATCTGTTGAAATAGCAAGGGACAGAAAATGCTCTGGGGGCAGAGTTCTCCTCTGCCTACAAAATGATGTCACGGCTTAAAAGCCCCGCTATTTTGTATTTTGTGGTTCAACAGATACAGTAGAAACCCCATTCATTCATTCAAAATCAAAAACCAGTGTGCATGATCTTGATGAATTTGGCCAAATTCCCTCCCAGCTATTAAAAGTTACTTTACTGTCATTCTGGGGACCTTCCCAAAATCATGTGGGGACCCTCCCCCCCTGCAGTACCCCACAAACAGGTTGAGAACCACTGTCTTATAGGAGTCGGTTATTGTGACATCAGTCCCATCTGTGTACAGCTGTGTGAAACCTGAACACCACTCTGCAATTCAACAAATACGAACTGCTTTGCAGCCGTTCCGTGTCACTGAAACAAACAATGAGCCAACAGGGACAGAATATTTCTGTGGTGTGACAGCATGCCCTGAAATGCTGACCAGATGGACTGTTCACTCCTCACACCTTCCCTGTTATGAGAGAGATAGAGAGAGTTTTGTATCTATCTATCTACCAGTAATGGGAGAGGTATGTGCATGTTTTACTTAAGTAAAAGTAACAATACCTTATTGTAGACCTTACCCTATAGCATCAACATAATACTTAAAGTACTAACATTTTAAGTACATTTGAAAGTCCCATTTAACACGTTTTCACATGTATAAAATGTATAAAAATCCTTTGAAAATAGCTACAAGCTCACAAATTGCCAACGAATATATATACTGTAGCTCTGAACTGGTTTTGTAATAATAATCAAAATCTAATCTAAATATTTGCCTTTGAGATGTAGCGGAGTAGAAGTAAAATGACTGAAAATTGGACATACTCCAGTAAAGTAAAAAAATACCCCAACATTTTACTTATAAGTACAGTACTTGAGTAATGTACTTACCACCACTGGTAGCTACCATATACTGCAGCAGCTCATATGTCTCTATAGATTGTTGTTGTTCTGTTGAGGACAATAAGCTGTTTATTGTACAGACATTATCAACACACAGGAGGCACAAATAGAAACTTGGACGCTGAGCTGATTAGGTGTGTGTGTGTGTGTGTGCATGCCTCATGCCTGTGTGTAGAGAGGGAAACAAATGAGTAATGTAGAGCGACAGAGCTCCTCTGAAATACTAATGGAGTGTATGCACACACACACACACACACACACACACACACACACACACACACACACACACACACACACACACACACACACACACATACACACACACACACACACACACACACACACACACACACACACACACACACACACACACACACAGGACCGAATCTTAGCAAGCTTTCTCTGTCTTTCTCATCCCCTTCTATGTAAATTCATCATCACACACACATGATTGCTTTTGTCATTTTGTTGTAGCCTAGCACAGTCTAAACATATGACCTACCTACTCCACTCTCGCTCCTTGTCACGTCGTTGCTCAATCTATGACTGGGATGATCAATCATGTGTCAGACAGTCTTTATCTTACAATAAATGCGAGAAGTCTCTGCGTGCGTGTCTGCGTGTGTATGTGTATGTAATCCACGTATCTCGAGAACCGTTCGTCCCACCGGCTTCAGATGCGGCACGTGCGTTCCCCGCCACGGCGCGGAGTGCAGTCCCGGGCCTCGGCCCGACCCGATGCACGGTTTTCCCGAACCGACGCGAAGCGTTCGGAATCTCCGTATGCGGAGATGATTGTTGACATCAGTCTGTCCGGAGGAAATCGACGCAAGCGCTGACTCATTGTGACATCACTTCATAAAAGGCTCTGACATTACGTACGCCACATGAGTCAACAAAAAATCTCTGAGTGTGTATTATAGATCTCCATAACCGTTCGTCCCACCGGCTTCAAATTCGGCACGCGCGTTCAGTGCAGTGCCTGGCCTGGACACGAAGATGGTCAAAAAAGGTCGTATGACAACAGGTATAATGTGGTTTGTATTAAATGGCGGGGCATTCATTCCCTATTTACATTGTTCCCGAGTTGGCCAGGTTGCCGACTAGCTTCTAGTTTTTTTTAATTTCATGTGCATGTAACGTCCGGGATTCAAACCTGTGTCTCCAATATGTTAACCACTACACTTACATATAAAAAAAGATAGCACGCATTTTCTCTAGAGATGGCTCGATCAGGCTTTTTGGAACCGATCACCGATCACCAAGTCTAATCACCCGATAGCGATCAATCACCGATCCGATCAAGTGGGACAATATTATTATTAACATTATATATTTTTCTTTGATTTTTTATTTAACTTTATTTTTATCAACATGTGCATGTAACACATGCATGCAGGGTCAGGCAATAGCAGAGTCAAGACCATGTCAAGCAGGTGGTGGTGGTGGTATAATGCTGCATATACGCGGACGGTATACAGCATTACGCCACCACCTTCGGATCCGGAGTGTGATCAGACCATAACGAACCCTTGACTAGCACATGTATAATAATATGTCAGTGATCGGATTGGTGAATTTACCTTTGATCACCGATCACCGATCACATTAATTACATTCATTTTGAGCCGAATCCGATCCATGGCCAATCAATCGGACCACCTCTAATTTTCTCACTTCTTTCCTCTAAACTGCAGCGTTAATGGTGGTTTATTTGGCACATTGTCAGTCTGATAGCTCCCTCCTCTCCCCCCTTCGCAGCTCCCAGTTCCAAGCAGCAGACAGACAGGCACCAGGAGGTTAATTCACTCATCATGCACACAGTGAGGTGACTTGCAAAAGTGTGATGGAATACTGAAGGCGCAAGTGTCATCATTAATTTCAGAACACTACACCCCCCACACACCCAGTTGAGAACCACTGCTCTACTGCAATGAGCATCAGATTATAGAGCTATTTAAGTCTTATTTTAATGAAACCATATCACTTACCTTACCTTTAGTGTGAACAGGGTTTTAAGATACTAAGGGGCCATTCACACTGAGCACTATAAAAATATATATATTTTTTAAATCACTCCAAGTCAAGTGGATGGCAGAGTTCACAACGACTATAAAAAATACAATAGTGAATGATCATGGTCATGGTCATAGTCATTTTTATAGTTATAGTGCACTTAAGGGGTGAAGTACATATTGGTGCTGTCAATGCATGAACGTTGAACGGCGACAGTTTGTGTTGCGTGCAATGTCACCTTACAGCAAAGTGCTTTGTGCATTTGAAGTCGACACCCACAGCTTCTTCCGGAACGCAGGCTTCATTCAGCCTCTGCCTACAATGGAGAGCTAGCTGTACATATTTGGTGGCCGCAACCGGGACCATAGTTTCAATAATCTGTGGAAATTCAATCCAGAGACTTTCCCCTGGCTGGAAGCCCAAGGGGAAAGGCCTGTATAAAACTAAGATAAGATACAGTAGGATGTCCTGTTCCATTGTGGGAGATTGTGTCATCCTCTTTGGAAGATGCAAAGGATTCGACTCACCCACTGATGACCTGCACATCCTAGATTTACTTAGTCCTAGTCTGAAGACGTTATGCAAGCTAGCAGTTATTCAGTACGGTCTGGAGCAGTCGGAACTGCCACACAACATCAGGAGGGAACTGGAAACCGTGACTACCAACAAAAGAAAATAATGACTTGAGTCTGCCACTGCCAACAAGCTCACTGAAAGAACACAAATAAAGTCAACTAAACACCACAGGGATTAATAACGTTGAGTCTTCCATGTGGATCTTGGACTTCACGTGATCAGTCAATGACATCACTCATGTACTGTATGACATCACCACTGTGACACCATTCATCTCCATATTTGGGAGAAGTCTCAGCCGAAGCCGACTCTAATGACTTACTTAACGTTTCATAAAAGTATAAAACATGACATAAATAATACTTTCTTTTCCTACTCACAGTGTGCACAAGAACGCTGTTGATGATTGGTCCAGTGTTTTGGATAAAATAAAAGCCCTGCGCACACGCACAGTCACTGTGTTTCATATCATATTATGATGTGTCAAAATTGTTAAATGATGTTGTCCATCATTCTAAAGTAAGGTCTGCCTGCATGATATGACTCCCTCACAGGTTCTATTCCCTCCTCTCTCCTTAACTCTCCTAATCTGTCCTATAAATAAACAACCAGCAAACTGCAGTGAAAGAGAGAGAGAGAGAGAGAGAGAGAGAGAGAGAGAGAGAGATCTTGAGGAAGCTGTATTAAAGCAGGTAGATTGTTATTCCTCACAGAGCTTTAGTGTGTGAACAGAATAAGAACTAGAAAAGTGTGCAGGTCTCCGCCAGGCCGGGTTGACCCAGAGCCCGTCATAGCCACTTGGAATGGAATCTGAAAAACAAACTAACTAATAATATCTTCATCACATGACCCCAGAGATAATGTTTACCGATTTGTGTGAGCTTTGGACAGAATCTGTTTGAGTAGTATCAGTTTTGAAAAAAACACATTATGGCAGAAAAAGTAATGTGGCACAAACAGGGCCTAAAAGTTGGAATCAGTTGAAAAATATGGAGTTAAAGACCAGACCACTGTGTTGAACTTGTACACGTCAAATAGTGTGTACAGTCAGCTGGATGTTCCCTCTATGGACATACTGTACATCAGGGGTACTCAAACTCCTGAACCTTGTGGGCCACATTTCAAAAATGGCAATGGGCCAGTTGATAAAATGACAACATTTATGATACTTGATAAATTCTGTCTTTCATTGGCCCCTTATATTCTCCATCTTAACAACTGACACGGTTTGTTTGGGAAATTAAACATACTGTGGTTGTTGAATTTGCATGAGAGAGATAAATCTAAAAATATCTTGAAACAATGTGTCCATTTTGGGTTAATTTTGGGATTGACTGATTGATTGGTGGGCCTGTCAAAATTGTGCCACGGGCCTGAGTTTTTGAGTATCGCTGCTGTACATGACCTTCCCACAGCCAGAGTGGTAGTCCCTCCTTTCTGGAACAGTGCCAGAAACCCTGGGCTTGAATCAGTGGGTGTCGACATCAAATCAAATGTATAAAAAAACATTGTAATATTCACCTCCCAAGCAGCCAGATATAACAATCTTGTCTATCAATATCAGCACAGCTGTGTGGACCCAGTGCCTGGAGGGAATAAAAAAAAAGAGAGAGAGAAATATATTGTATGCACACACACACGCACACACACACACACACGCACGCACGCACGCACGCACGCACGCGCGCGCACACACACACACACACACACACACACACACACACACACACACACACACACACACACACACACACACACACACACACACACGCAGGGGCATCTTTCTTAACCTTTATGTGAATACTAGTGATGCTACAGATAAGATAAATAATACATACATACTGTACATACATACACACTGTACTGTACTGTACATACATACATACATACATACATACATACATACATACATACCGTACATACATACTGTACATATAAATGCATACATACAGTTATACATACATACTGTACATAGGCCTACATACATACATTACATATATGCCTACATACAGACATATTGAACTACATACACTATACGTTTCAGATAAAATGTCAAGACATAATGAAGCATTCAATGAGAACAAAACATCCCACTTCACTTTCTTGAGTGCAATTTGGACGACTTCACACAGAGCAGAGTGTCAGTCAGTCAGTCAGAGGGTAGAATAAATCCCATCAGTTTGAGATGCAGCTGTCAGATCTGCACTTCGTCAAACACCATGACACCCTGAGCAAGACAAAGTCATTAAAATACGTGTTTCAATCAAACTGTCCTGGCGTGCTGCGATCGACAGCGCGCTGTGCAGCCATGACGCCCACTCGTCAAATATTTGTTCACTCTGCCTCTATTTGAGCGGGTTTTTGCGGCCGTGTCACCGTGCACGCATGACACCCCAAACTGCTGTTATTGGTTGAGATATGCACGTTGCACCAGTGGTGTAAAGTAACTAAGTACATGTACTCAACTTAAGTTAAATAAAATTTGATGTATATATTTTTTTTTTTACTGTACTGGAGTATTTCCAATTTTCAATACTTTAACTTCTACAAATATTGTACTTTTACTCCACTACAATGATTTGAAAATGTTAGTTACTTTGTAGATTTAGATTATTATAAAACATACATTATAGCCCTATACTTCAGCTATTTGAAAATAGCAGATCTACTGTACAAGCTTACAATGCGTCGACACGTTGTGAGCTTGTAGCTTATACATTTGGAAACTTGTGAAATGGGACATTCTGCACAATGAGAACTTTTACTTTTGGTACTTAAGTATATTTTGATGCCAATACTTCCAGTACTTTTACTCAAGTACATTTTGAATACCATACTTTTACTAACTGAGTATGTCTACATGGTGGGTATTGATCGAGTAAAAAATGTGATTAGCGTCTCCGTCTTCCACCACTGCTTTGCACCAGTGATACTTTAATCCATTCAAAAGCATCTGTGTCATTTTAGATTAATATATATTAAAGCAATAAGCCACAAGAGGCGAGTGGTTACCGGGGTAGTTAGGGATGTCCCGATACCACTTTTTTGCTGACCGAGTACAAGTACGAGTACTTCATTTTGAGTACTCGCCGATACCGAGTACCGATACGAGTACAATTAATAATACAAAATGTCTTTAAATTAAGTTTTTTTTTTCTTTTCTTTTTTTATCAGATGTTCCTCACTTTTGTAACTTTTGATTGTAAACGTTTCTTCTTTTCCGACGACCAAACATATATTGACATCTTTCCTCAATCAGAGAGAGAGAGAGAGAGAGAGAGAGAGAGAGAGAGAAAGGCGAAGCGGCGGAACACACAGGGTACTCGGGCGCTTTGTGAGCAGTATCTGGCGAGTACCGATACCGCAAAATAGGCCGGTATCGGGGCGAGTACCGATACCACGAGTACCGATACCCCATCCCTAGGTAGTATACACCGGCTGAGAGGCGTTGGGAAACACGAGGCGGAGCCGAGTGTTTCCGACCCTCTCAGCCGGTGTATAATACCCCGGTAACCAGTGCCACAAGCCTCGCGTGGCTTATTGCTTTTCTAAAACGGTCACAATATTGCAACATGAAAATCATAGACATGTACCAATTAAAACTGTTCTATTTCACTAATAATACACAATAAGGTCTGCTCTGCAAGAATGTAGTTCCCGGCCAGGCTGCAGAAACGACACAGGTGCAGATAATTGGTGCACTGTAGAACACTGTGGAAAGAAATAACGCACCTGGGTTTGATATAAACTGATTCAAGGTGTGGGTTATAGTCTCATATAGCACAGCAACCAGCCAATCAGAATCAAGGAATGGAACTAGCCGTTTTAGAATTAGCAACATACGTTTTTCAGAAAACTCTTAGGATGGAGAATGTGGTTTCGAGAACCCTGGTTCTCAAAAAGAGCAGTGAAAAATACTGCTAAGAGATACAGTAGAACTGTTATTTAAAACTTAGAACTAGGACCCGCCACAGTGGCGTCCGGGTGGACTTAAACCAGAATATCTAACGATATGGATAATGGTAGTCGAAGGATTATGCGGTACAAAGGTATCTGGGTTGTAAGGCCAGATACCTTGAGGACTGGGTATGAGTCGGTTGGAGTTGGAGATTCTCAAGAGCAATGGTTGAATCTTGCATAACTGCGGGATGCGGAATGCTTTAAATACCCTTCCGCTGAGCTGGTTGAGTCATTCTTGTGATGTCAGAACAAGTCAGCTATATCCATATCTGGAATCCGTGATGTCAGATGTGAGGAGGTCAGTTGTCTCCATTAGGGCTGCGAATCTTTGGATATCCCACGATTCGATTCAGAATCGATTCTTGGGGTCACGATTCACGATTGTTTTTGATTCTTTCAAATCCAAACGATTCAAATTCAGAAACGATTATTTTCCAATTTAAAAACGATTCTCGATTCAAAACGATTCTCGATTCAAAACGATTCTCTATTTAATTCATATATCAGGATCTACTCCACTCTGCTTGCATGAAAGCAGATTACATTTACGTAGCTTTCATAATTGTAAAGGTTTTATCAACTTATTGCAATAATGTAAACACATAAAGGTAAATCCAAGACAACATGTCTGAATTATTCATGCTTGCACACATTCTTTTAACTTGTACAAACACAACATAATATCTAATAAATGATCGTATAAAAAAAATGATTTTTGGAAAATGAGAATCGATTCTGAATCTTACCATGTTAGAAACACGATTCAAATTCGAATCGATTTTTTCATGCACCCCTAGTCTCCATACTGTATCCTAGGTTTAGTGAGGTTGGTGTCGTGATCTCCATATGTGGATATCCATGTGATGATGTTGAGCTCCATATATTGGGATCCATGTGTTGAACCAACTTGGAATTTAACAAGCAAGATGATGTGAAAAGCCTTCTTAACAATTAGATACAGGAATACAAGCTCTCAGCGTGTCGCATTGCGACATTAAGACATTTTGAATTTTCTTCAAAGAGGTGGTGCCATAGTTTTGCACCTTTTCTGTTTTGTATGTGTCTATGGATTAAACATCTCCTTACTAATTCAAGCCCAGCCTCATGGTGCCGTTTAAGCATGTCATTGATAGACTCTCACACGACTACTTCTACACATTCCTCCTTTCACACATACATCGCTGCATTTCCCCCCTACATTCCTAGCTGCTTTCCCTGAACGTATTGTAATTGCACGATGTACAATTAAACAAAACAATAATTTAATGCTATGACGCGCATTACATCATAGTACATCCATTATAAACCTTCCGGCCGAAACACATACTTACAAATAGTTCCACGCACGGTGCAGTGTACTTTGAGTGTAGTAGTTCTACTGTGTCCCCTGGTGGCAGGGAGAGTGTAGTGCAGACATTATGATCTTTCCCAGTACGGGACAGAGAGAGGGGGCCACCAGAGAGAGAAGCCCCTGATACACGTAGCAATTTAACCAGCAACGACCAGAGGCGTCAATTGGGTATGGCAACTTCCATACCTTGGCTAAAGGGGGGAAAAAATAAAATGTTCTTCTTAAAATAAATTCATGCCTGTTGATAAGGTATGGCAACATGACTGGTGCCAGTTGACGCCTCTGGTCATTGCTGGTTGATATTGATGAAAATATTGCCACATGTATCAGGGGCTAGAGAGAGAGAGAGAGCAAAGTAACAACACACTATATATTACATTTCCTCTGTCTGTCTGTTCGTTTGTCTTTTTGCTGATATTGCCAGAAACACTACTACTTTAAAACAGTTCTGTGTCTTCAATGACTATGATCAAATATGAGCGCCCGTTAGGGCGCGATTTCTAGATATGAGCGGCCGCGCCAGCGGCCGCGAATCTCTAGTTACTCTAATAGACCCCCAGGTGTGGTTATACTATTCAAATCTTCCCTGTGTATTTTTGGTTACTTCCTGAAAGCTGAAAGCCTCTGAGTCAAAAGGCCCAACTGAGAAACACTGAGTAAATGTCATCATAAAAAAACACATTTATAACTTTCTGTACACTTTTTCGGGGGTTGAAATCACGGCACTGCAACTTTAACACATACCTCTTGTGGGGGTCCTTGCCACAAAACATTTTTAGATGGGGTGGCCAAATACAAATCATTTTGGGGGTCCTTGGCTCAAAAACTTGTGAGAACTATACTGATTTAGAGGGCATTTCGCAGAATGGGCCTCAGGTCGTTAATGGGTTAAACCTGTAAACCTGTGATGTGACAATAGAGGTGATTCTCCGTAGCGGAGAGTTGCCTGGCTAATGAGGCTGCTGCTGTGCCGTCTCTACAGGGAGTATGGAGGTGTAGCCTGCCTACACTTCTGTTACACTCCACTGTCTCTTAACTACACCAATCAAGTCCCCTGTGTGGATGCATACAACATGTACAGTAAGATTCCTATCTCTACCGACACACTAGCTCCTGGAGGCAATGCTCTCCATTTACCCGTCAACCTTCGTTCCTACGTGAAAGCAAGAACAAGGGCCTGGACTTGGACTGGCTGGCATAGCGGTACAGGCACCAAGCTCAGTGTAGCCTGACAGCACGTCACGGGTTCGAGTCCAGATCCCGACGGCCTTTGCTGCGTGTCACTCCCCATCTCTCTCTCCCCATCTTCTGTCAGCCTACTGTCCCGTCTATGAAGGCATTTATTTATTTTTATTTTTTATCCACGAGTTTCCAACGCCCCATAGTGCATTGCGCAGACGCTGTACCGAGCTTCCGGCGCCGCAGCCGAGTGTGATTTACAAGCTCACAATGGTTGCATCTGCGACGCGACGTGAGCTTGTATATCTGCTGTTAAACTGGAAGTGTGGTGCAAACAGGTCCAAATAATCTCCAGTAAACTCCCGCGGAAACAGGTGGATAAAGAACAAGATTGCGTAAACAAGCGGACAAACTGGGCTTTCTCAGCAGGGTGGCTGGCTTCTACAACAGGGATACTGTGAAAAGTTCAGTCATCCGTGAGAGACTCGGAGTGGAGCCACCACTCAGGGAGGTTTTCCTGGCATGTTCAGCTGGGAAGAGGCCATGGGGCAGACAAGTGAGCAGGTGCAGAGATTATAATCCCATGCTGGCCCTTGGAATGCCTCGGGATCCCCCAGTCAGAGCTGGCCAAAGTGGCCAGGAAACGGGTAGATTGGAGTGGTGCTACACCCACTACCTCCGGAATCCAACGGATAAGGGGTCGAAGATGGTTTTAAAATGCAAGATCACTGAATAAGGAAGACACTTTCTCCATGATTAAGAGGTTTATCCGACCGCAGAATACAGCGCCACAGAATGAATATGTTATATTGCTCTGTTATAATACAAAGCAAGTATTATTGGACTTAATAAAAAAAAAACTGTTCTGCAGATATAGCATGAAATCCAATTTCACCTGAGCTGCGGCAGCTCACAGTCCGATGTGTTTACACAAAGTGAATGTTCTACTTACTTCAGTGTAGTGATATAAGTAACTAAGTACATAATATGCTCATTGCTCAAGTACACTTGAGGATGTTTTTTTTCTTTTTTACTTTTAGTGGAGTGTTTCCAATTTCCAGTACTTTTACTTCTACTCGACTACATCTCAGAGGGAAATATTGTACTTTTTACTCCACTGCAATTACTTGAAACGTTTTGTGGATTTTCAATATTATTACAAAAGATGAATTAACCACTTCAGCCCTATACTTAGGCCTTTTGAAAATAGCCGATCTACAAGCTCACAACGCTTTGCGGCGCATTGTGAGCTTTTAGATTCTATTTTCAAAGCATTTTTATACATTTGGAAATGTATGTATGTATGCGGTCCCGGTTTTAAGCTGAAAATACCACCTAGACTGAACCATAAGGATCAAAGGCGTATGTGTTAGATCGTGGGGGAATGAGATAGGAGATGAGAGTCAATGAGCACAAGGGGACCAGCCTGATCGCCGTGCCTCAGTTCAATTCCCAATCGATTTCCAGTATCTCTTAGTTCAGCTAAGTAAGGCTATAAGATCATGCTTCATTAGTGAATTAATTCAGAAGCTGTGTTGGGTGGAAAGAAGGCTGAGATATAAAGAACGCTATGAAATCCAACTAATAAGCCCACTGTGGTTCTAATTGAGTCAAGGCTGCTGAAAAAACCTCCTCTGTTTGGAGCTAATTAACCAGAGGCATAATGGGACGTTGCTTGTCAACCTCTGTTCCAACTAGGCTGGTTGGAACAGAGGGTGACAGGAGCTGTCCCAGAGAGAGAAAGAGATAGAGAGAGAGAGAAAGAAAGAAAGAGAGAGATTGTTTGTGTGTGTGTGTGTGTGTGTGTGTGTGTGTGTGTGTGTGTGTGTGTGTGTGTGTGTGTGTGTGTGTGTGTGTGTGTGTGTGTGTGTGTGTGTGTGTGTGTGTGTGTGTTTATGTGCGTGCTTGTTTGTAGGTGCGTGCATGCACTGTAGACAGATCATAGACAATGAAGAGAGACAGGAGAGTGAGGACCCTGAAATGAACTGAGTACAGTACAGTGATATTGTGCAGTTCACATGCTACTAGTGCATTGTAGCAGTGTTTCTCAACCTGTGGGTCCCTACATTATTTTATTGTATTTATTTATTATTTAAAGTAATCAACTGTATGAATTAGAAACTCCTGCTCCTCGCCTTAATACTATACAAACTGGTCAAACATTGGTTAAAGTGTCAGATATGATAAGAAAAGAGGTAAACATTGTGAAACAAATAATTTCCCAATTTTCACAAAACTTATCTGTGGTATCAGAGTCAAACTAAATGTAATGCCTACAATTCCAAGTGCTTGTCAGCGTGGGGGATCCCCAGTTCAAATATGATTCTTTTGGGGGATCCCCAGTTCAAATATGATTATTTTCAGGGGTCATGGCCTGAACAGGTTGAGAGCCAATGCACTACATAATGATAAGATTTACTTGCGGCAGCAGAGCGTGGCATATCTGTTTGTGTTTACGCCCGTGGCCAATCAGGGACCAGCATTCTTGGTGACATCACTATTAACAGCCAATGAGGGACCAGCATTCTTGGTGACATCACCATCAATGGTCTAACCCAGAGTGTATATAAGAGAGTTACGTCACGCTTTGAACTCGCCGCAGACCGGAAGTGGCTTCGCATGGAGCCGTTCTCATTCCTAGCGAGCCTCTGCCCCGTCCGCCCCCATTCTAGCCGAGGCATTTAAAATTGCTGGAAGTAGACCAAATCACGTCTTTTTCACCATTGTAACGCATTCACGGGCCTCGCTAAGGTAGAAAACATTATTAAAAGAGTGAAAAAGACGTAATTTAGTCTACTTACCAGCGAGTGACAAAATGAATGGGGGCGGACCATGGGGCGGACGGGGCAGAGGCTCGCTAAGAATGAGAACAGGCTCCAGTAAGCTAGGCTAAGTTAGCTTCCCACCATAGAGTAAATAGGCTTTCCACGCTTACTATGGGAGTCGACGTAAGTGACGTAACTCTCTCTTCTACAACTCTAGTCTAACCCAAGGGAAGTTGGCACCTTGACAGATTGCAGTCTAGTTTAAAAATATTTTAAACATTTTACATTAAAGATATTTTCACCACAGCAATGTTAGCCATTGCCCCCCCAACACACACACACACACACACACACACACACACACACACACACACACACACACACACACACACACACACACACACACACACACACACACACACACACACACACACACACAATGTCTATGATTATTCTCTAATAAATATCCGGTTTTCAGTCATCCAGGGATCGAATCCTTCACCCTGACTCCAAGCTTAAGAGAGGATGTCACGGTACAGCTAAAAACAGTTGTACCCTGGGGTTAATATTCCTGCGCAATTTCACCACAAAGCCTCTTCTCTTCACTCTGCCAGGGAAGATACCGCCGCCGAGTTCAATCTCTACGCAACCTTGAAGAACACATTATCTGTGCGTTGCTGTGATGAGGTCTATATAACCTTGAAGAACACATTATATGTACAATAGTGTTATGGGGGGTGGAGAGGAGAGGGGGAGGAGAGGAGAGGAGATAAATCCTTCTTACATTTGAGGATCCCATCTTTACATTTGGCTTAGAGTATCTAAGAGGAGTGAAGACTAAAAGTGTGCTTTCACAGTAGGAGAAGCTATTGCTTTTAAAGGTGTGCTTTTTAGAGAAGGAGGAGAAACGGCTCTGATGCCATCTCGACTGCAAAGATGTCTAAGAGCAGTGATGACTTTAGGCAAAGCTATCTATCTTTTGATTCCAATAAATGTGACACTGTCGGGGTGAGGAAATTGGTGAATCTAAATGGTGTGAATAGAATGCGATGCAGAGAAACCCCTAGACGGTTCTTAGCCAAGGGCTCAGAGAGAAGTGACTAAGTATTCACTTCACAGTTCATAATTAAAATTCTAAATCTTCAGCCCGAGGAAGTGTCGTCCATCAATACCGAGACAGAGATATTAGACTGCTAGAGAGGAACCCTGGGACCCTCAAAATGCATTAAACTCGCACATTCCTCCGTCATAAAGTGCATTCCTACACCTTTCTTTGATGTGTGTGCAGGAGGATATGTACAACATGTCACCAGGGACAAGACGTTTAAGAGGAAAGTAATGCATCATACTTAATTCAAACAAACTTGCTGGTTCAGCAATGGGTTCCTCGTTTTTTTGCATTACACACACTGAAAAGAGTTGCTATAGGAACCATAACCACTTGTATACTTTGTTAAGCGGGGTCCCTAAAGGACCTATACTTGGGCCCCATCCTTTCCCCCCCCTCTACACCAAATCTCTACAATCTACTTACATGTAGGTTGGCTATTTTGATGTAATGTTTGGCTATTTTGGGGCAGAATGCCGCTAAGGTTCATGTAGTTAAATGTCAGTATAATGGAACACAAATATTCTAACGCCAAATGAATGTTAAAGAAACAAATAAATCAATAATTCTGTCACCTGTGGGTTCCTGCAGGTTTTACCTGACATATATAGAATAGAATCGCTCTGCATCATTGAAGCTTAAACTTAAGTCATAATGGAATAAAATAATGTGTCAACCTGATCGATGGCGGCGTGACTACATTTACTATTAAACTTACAGACCATTATTCTTTCTTTATAGGACACATTTCGCAGTCACAACCAAAAGCTCAGAAATAATAGATGCAGACTGCTCTACACTTTTAACAAGGCCATCCATTCTACTTGAAAAGGCTGGTTCACTGGCAAAGTACCGTTGAGGAACTATAACTTTCAGCCAGAAAGTTCACCCTCTCCTCTGTGCTGTACATGTGATGCTCCATGGTGGGTGTTCACAGTGCGGCACATTAAAACCCATTTAGAACGGGTACACATTTTGTGTATCATTATTTTAAGCTTTAACGAATGAAAAATAGCAGATATACAAGCTCACAGCGCGGCACCGAGTGCCGCGCTGCGAGCTTGTAGATCTGCTATTTTTGAAAAATCGTGAAAATTAGAATTTTGACACGATTCTATAAGTGTCTTTTGAATCCTTCTAAGGTTTTTTGAAAAACCTGTGTTTCTATATGTCAGCAATCTGGCTAGCCATCGTCAAAGAAAAGGTCCTTTTCACTTAACTGGAGCTCAGTTAGTCTGTTCTTGAGAGACTACTATGTCAGTGGTTCTCATACTTTTTCATGTGAAGGACCCCCAAAATGATATGAATTTGGCCACGGACCCCCATCTCAAAATATTTAGTTCCAGGGACCACCCAGAAGCAAAACGTGAGTTACAAACGTTCGCTTTGAAAATACATATGCAGATATACAAGCTGTGAGCTTGTATATCTGCTATTTTTCACTGGTTAAAACATTCAATAATGCTAGGCCTAAATGGGTTAAAAGACTCCATGGCTGCCATTTGCATTTAGAGTGCAGCCGTAGCGGCTTTCCTTTGAGAGGGCGGAAGCACAGCGAATAGAGACAAAGTCATTTGAACTCTTGAACCATTTCAACAAGAGCTCACAGACAAGCATCCAGCGTCTGCCTGTCTTTCCAGGGGGTTTTAATGGCTTTTAACGCCTCGGACAATTAAACTAATGCCAAGCCTGGCATGGCAGGACTCAGTGTTCACCACACGCTTATTTTACTTTTCAAATGACCAGCTCAACAAGATCTGTTCACCCCTAAAAATTATTATCCCATTGCTGAAAGATTTTTACCTGAGAGGGCTTTGTAAATGGCACTGGGGTGACATATAAGCCAAATGCATCTGGAATGGGGGGGGGGGGGAGGGGGGGTCCCATTCTGTACGGAAGTGGCAGGTTTTCGGGTTCTTTGTCTCGCACATATATGAATTGAGTACAAAAAGACCCCAATGTAAACAAGCCACTGTGCTTTCCTATTAGTAGACCTTGTATCTGAATTGTAGGGTAATGTCCTAATAATGTATTCAATCAATCAATCAAACTTCTTTCGCGTATCATCGTCCTTGATGACTGGTTGACAACATTTTATTTCACAAGATTTCTTGTTACTTAGGGGAGGGAGGCTGTCATCTTTTCCCCCTTGCTAACGTCGGCTTTGGCAGGGTTTGAACCACTCAACTTCTGCATGAAGGGCATATGCACTAACCACTACACCAACATCGTGCCCCAAAATGAATCAAACATTTTTATATAACTGTATAATACTAGTACTGACGTTTGCGCGCAACACTCTTGAAATACAAAGCATTGCGTTCCCCCCCTATATCGCGATCAACCTTTTGGGCACCCCTGCACACACTGCAGAGAGCTATCTGTGTTATTTCAGTTGGCAGGAATTCAGACATTTGTAGATCATAGTTATGTACAAAGTTGACACAAGAAAGCTAAAAGACGAAATTGCTTCACCCATATTAAAAAAAACAATTCAACTTTATTGTCAAATCAGAGGTTTCAAGGTTCAAGGTTGTACTTTATTGTTACATCTTTTGTACCGGTACATAAGAGTAAAACCTATTTTGGTTTGCAGGTGAAAAGAAAGTGGGTGAAATTATTTGTCATACAAGCTCCATCAAAAAGGTGGAAGTGTGAAATATATATGCATAACATGCATAATAATACTGTAAATACATAATGGTGGGTGTGGTCACCTTGGTCACAAGGTTGATAATGTCGGCGTACACAAAGCTGATCTGATCCCATGTGAAGAACAGTGTGGACAGTCACTCCTAAAGACCGGAAGAGTGAGAAACAAATTGGATCTGTGAAGTGAGTCAGTCTAGATGTGTGTACTTCCTATATCAAGGGGTCAACCACCTCCCACAATCATTCTGCTTTGGAGGCATCAGCCTCTCTTAACTGAAGAAAAAAACTGATCATCAAAGTAAACAAGCTGCTATTTTGGAATGAGTCAGCAGCCACTGCACACATTTCCATCAAAACATTTAATAAAACACACAAACGGTAAACTTCAACACAAATGTTCCCCTAAACCTTTATCCACAGACAAATAATGTTCATTGTTCAAACAGCTCGGTCACTGTTGTCTGGGATGCTCCAGTCAGTGACATGGCATGGTGACAACAAGCGCTCTGTCTGCCTCTCTGTCAGTCTGACTGTCTCTACTTTCTGCTCCATTCCTCTTTTTGAGAGGGGGAGAGAGAGATATATATCTTCACCGCTCTCCTAAAATATTTCTGATCTCACTTTTCCTCCCCTGTTCCTGTGTATTACTCATCTTTCAATCACACCTACAAGATTACCTACTGTATATATTTTTTGCACTGTTTATTTTATTTTTATTTACTTTTTTTTTTTTTACTATATCTACTGCATAGTACTGTGTTCTATCCGTCTGTCATTCAATGTTATATGAGATACTTCAATGGTTTCCTGTGTAAATAAGCCAAGTGCTTTCCTAGGATCTCGTTTTAGTTGACCGTGTACCAGTGAACTGTACCATCATGAAACTGTACCTTTTTCTATGCAAACTTCTAATAAAGTCTTCAATCAATCAATCAATCAATCAATCAATCAATCCTTTCCTTCTTATTCTTTTTTTCTTCTTTTCTTTTTCTTTCTGTCATACAATGACTGAAGAAAGTCACACAACAGATTCATTAACCCATTAAGACTTGAAGCCGATTCTACAAATTCCTTCAAAAATCATTATTGTTCTCAAATGTTGCCGTGCCAAGGACCCCCAAAATGATGTGTTTGGCCGTGGACCCCCAGCTGAAAATATTTTGTGCCAGAAGAGAAGATTTGTGTTTAAAAAGTCTAAATTATTCAAAACATTTCAAACACTTTCAAAATGTTCTGTATAACATAAAATATGTAACTATTCCTTTAAACGCCTGTAGTCTAGTACTTACCTCAGGCTATGAACGTTCTCTGAAATTTAAATCATATTTAAAGATCTTTCTGGTCTCATAATGTTATTTCCGTCTCCATTTCTCTCTCACATTTACATCCTCCCCAACCTAATGCAGTCTATACGCACCCACTCGTTCCCCATAAATTCGGCAAAGGCATGGGGATGAATGCATTCTACTACTGTATTATGCCACCAAAATGTGGAATGCCCTACCACCAGCCATCAAAAGGTGCAACTCCCTATCCTCTTTCAAAACACCATAAAAGAGCACCTATCCACATTTTTCAACAGGGCCTATTATTTAAGTCTTCTAGATTGCTTGAAAGTTTTACTTTATTACTTGTGCCAGCAGAGTGTGCAAGTACTGCGTTCGGGTGCGTATGTAGGTAGATAGGTAGGTAACCACAACCTCCGCCCCTGATTTCTCACATGCCCCTCTTCTAGCGCCACCATGAGGTTGCTTTTAATGCCACTTACACACCAATTTGTGTATACATGCGACCTGATGGTCGCTTATCTCCCGATTAGGGAGTGTTACTGGTGTCAAATTACTATTATATTATTTTCTGGTATTTCTTAGTTGTGCGATCACAGAAATGGATTTGTTTAGCCTACGGAATGTCCGTTCGTCTTTTTTTATTTTTATGAATCGTTGGCGGTGCTGTTCATGCTAAACATACAGAGGTTGCTCTAATACCTATACACACAAATGAATATACCTAACCAATAGTATTCTGTAAGCAGCAGTAAACACTAGTTGTCAACTAAGCCTAGGCTACTTGTACTGTAACCATTTTTATTATATGAATGAATGAGTTCTCACACAAGCTAGACAGACGTGAACGGACAGGAGGTGGCAGGCAGGCATGCACGCAGGCAGGTGCGCGCACGTTCGCAGACACACGCAGAGAAAACAATGTTACTTTACACAATGTTACTTTTTCTAGTTGCTCCTGCTGAGGATTTTCTTTTTTCTTTGTATAGTATTGTATATCTTATATGTCTTGATGGTTTGAATATGTAGGATCAAAATGGAAACATCAGCCCACCGAAATGGGCCGTATCCTCTGGCACCACAAATGGTTAATCCGGCCCTGTCTATTTGATCAACTAGTTTGGGATAACACACTTGAAAATGGGAACATGAAAATTGTTAATATCTGAAAATATACATTAGCATGAATCCAACTATCTATGAAAATATGAATCTGCAAAACAATGTTATACAATATCTGTGCTTGGGAATGATTACCAACTCAGCTCACTCCATAGAAAACTTTGCAAAAAGTGAAGTAAAGTTCAAGTTCAGTTTGAGGTCAGCCACTCTCCTTTGATGTACTGTCGAAGTCGAACGAACGAGCAGCTTTCATAAACAGATGAGACATACACCAAGTAGCTAAAGACTCATTAATATGCAGTCTATATAACATGGCCTCCACAAGGAATATCATAATTGCTTCTTTTAAAATAATGTTCTATGTTTTACAATAGAGAAAAATCTGCATTAATGGGGAATGTTTTGTTAAAATCTGCAAATAATAAAGCAGCAAAACCACTGATACTGTGTTCATAGAACTCTACCAGTATAGCCTACTTTTTAGTCCTAATTTCACTCATTTTCATTACTTTTTAATCGTTTTTAAGGTCAATGCTGCACACTGCATGCTCATCTGTTTGCATTTCATTACCTCCTGTCCTTTAAATTTGTTCTCAAATTGTACACTGTACTTCATGGTCTCATACAATGCACATTGCTACCGGTATGTGACATAATGTATGTATGTAAAAGGTTGAACTTGTAGATCTGTTATTTTAGCCATGTGACACCACCATATGAGAAAGTCTGAAACAGGGCTTAAGTGTTTACATTTATACAGTATATGGCCAATATCATGGTCACGTGTGGTGGTCGGATAACTTTATCTGTGCAATGTGTCTCATTTGTCTTACTATTCCTGCTGCGATACAGCATTATACATGCTCTTAGATGTGTCTGCTTGTCCAAAGAAACCCAAGACTGGAGTTGAATACAAAGTACAGCTTTGGCTGCACGACAATGTGATAAATGGTTAAAAGCCTACTGTAGCTGCCATGAAACATGGATGGGCTTTAGTTTAGATTCCCTCCCTCAATTAAAACGGGAAAGGTTGTGCTGGGTGAATGAGGATGAACAATAGCTTGGCAGTCTTCAGGCTGTCACTGGATGAGACATGATACCACCAGTGGCATTATATTGTATTTATATGAATAACGGAGTGCTTTAGGGGCTCTGGGATGCACACATTATACTAAATGTGCCAAAAATGGTACATCATGCATCCATATTTCATAACCACACTGTAGCCCCTGCAAATATGAATGTCCATTGAAACAGCAGTGATCTGAATGAATAAGCAACACTTTATATATCCTTAGCATGTGACAACATTGACTTATTTAGATAATCTGTTTTGTATCACCTGATTTCTTAATCACCTTCTACCTTTCTTTTCAACTACAGCAAACCACTTGACCACAAAACTATTCTAAATTATTTCAAATATAGCCTAAATAATAATCTCTACATGTTTGTAGATCGGCAATATCTTTTCTTTCTCTTTTGATGTTTGATTATTCTGTTTTCACCTTTAAGGGCAGGATTGGGTAGGCAGTGAGGCCATGGTTAAGGAGGAGTAGAGTCTGGGTCTACTCTAGACATGGTCTAAATGTATTAAAATGCATGGTATTTCAATACATGAAGACCAATTCTTTGTCTAGCCTGGTGACTTTATAGGACACCAGCCGATCTGCAACAGCTTGTAGATCTGTAGATTGTAACTTGTGAAACGGACATCACCTAATGAGTAGCCTACTTTCACTTTCGGTACTAGTACCAAGTAGTACTAGTTGCGACCGTCAGGTCGCACTTATACTATCAAAACCTGCACAAACTCTGAGTCAGTCAGTCAGTCAGTCTGTCCGTCTGTCTGTCACACCTCACATGTCACACTATTGCCCTGCTCATATCTCCGCAACCGTTGCCCCGATCCATGCCAAATTTTGCACACACACTCCTTGCCTGCCAAACTACAACCTCCAAGGACCCCCGGAGCTCCAGGGACCCCCAGGTCCCTGGGGGACCCCCAGATGTAAAAAATGACCAAATGTGCAAAAATGACCAAATGACCATCCCAACGGGGCTGCTCACGGGGAATTCCCGGGGACCACCGACTCCTGGTGCTCCAGAACGGATGCCAAAGTGGTGGCGCCCCCAGTGGAGGACCCCCTCCACTGCAGCTCACATAAAATGCCGTAACTCGGGCTAGGAGCGTCCGGGAGAGCCGGGGCCGGTACCTATTCGTCCGCCAAGGCAACGCGGAGACCCCACCCCTCATTTCCCTGGCCCTCTTCTAGCGCCACCATGAGGCCGATTCTTGCAAAACACATTTTTGGACACTGCTCCTACAGATTTTGCCCTAAAATCACACAAATCGGTACACACTATGTCTACACTCATGTCATCAACATGGATCTGTCCCATATAGCGCCACCATCAGGCCGATTTTTTCAAACACATTTTTGGACACTGCTCCTACAGATTTTGCCCTAAAATCACACAAATCAGTACACAGTATGTCTACACTCATCTCATCAATATGGATGTCCCATATAGCGCCACCATCAGGCCGATTTTTTGAACCACATTTTTAGACACTGCTCCTACACATTTTGCCCTAAAATCACGCTGCGACCTGACGGTCGCTTATCTCCCAATTAGGGAGTCTTACTGGTACTTTTACTTGTAACAGAGTGTTTCCACATTGGAATATTGATGCTTAATTACTTGAGTACTTCTTCCAACACTGAGCCGTGGCCCGCAACACACTACCAGACGCATCACCAGACGCAGCCCTAGACGCAGCCCCGGGCGCGCCCAGCGACACAGAGCATCCTGCTGCTTCATACGAGCCCTCCCCTGCCTCTTGGCTTGCTGCACTGTACTACAGGTGGCTGTGTGTACAGACACAGCCACCTGTCAGCCGCAGGTGGCTGTGTGTCTGAGTCTATTTCCGTCTGCCTGTCACCTGTGTGGACAAGCAAAGCTCCTTTGCCCCACATGTCCACATTGGAAGCACTTAATGCTACCTTAGTGTACACTCACTGTATTTGTGTATACAGTATCCATCATCAATGCAACATTCACTTTGAAAAAAGAAAAGTGTAAAGCAAGTGTTAAAATACGTTTTTATGTGGCCACACCCACCTATTCATTAAGTATACCTGCATGGTTTTCAGGTGGGTGGTGACCCAGCTGAAGTTAGCCACACCCACAGTGTTGCTGTACGGTAAAAAGGGATGATTTTACGATGTCATTAAAGCGGTGTATTTCAATTGGGCCTTTTGACTCAGAGGCTTTCAGCTGTCAGGAAGTAACCAAAAAGACACAGGAAAGACATATTAGCATATCATAACCACACCTGGGGCTCTATTATACTAATGTTAACTCCATAGACACATACATATACATAACAGAAAAAGTACAAAACTATATCACCACCTCTTTAAGGCCATTAAAGGAGAATTCCATGGGTAAATCTTACCTTGTTTTCTTGTTATTTAGCCTCCAAAAAATAGAGATTTAGAACGTGACCGCATCGTTTTACGGCATATCTCATTACCATGGATACCATGGGGTAACTTCTGCTTGTTAGCTCATCGGTGTGTTTATAAACAGCAGAGAAGTACAGAAATTTTAGGAGCGATGTAAATAAGCGCAATTGCCTATGATTGGAGGCTGCCGTTGTGAACTGTATAAAGTTGCCGCGACTCTGCCGAAATTGACAATAATGCTTTTTTGGGAAAAAAAAACAAAAAAAAAACACCTGGACCTATTTTGTGGAGGCTAAATAACATGAAAACAAGGTAAGAAAGCGATTTACCATGGAATTCTCCTTTAAACATGTGTGCGTGCATTCGTGTGCGTGTGTGTGTGTGTGTGTGTGTGTGTGTGTGTGTGTGTGTGTGTGTGTGTGTGTGTGTGTGTGTGTGTGTGTGTGTGTGTGTGTGTGTCAGAGATTCCGTTAGCCGGTATTTACCGGCCATTGACCGGTAAAATGTTTAATTGGCCGGTAATTATAAAGTCCACCGGCCACCGTGGCCGGCTGGGAAAATGCCTCTTAGGCTATTTTATCATGTAATCTTATTATTCACATAATTATTTGTCTAAAGTAGTAAAGCTAACCCTAACCCTAACCCTTTAAACCTATCATAATTTTAAATTTGTATCTTGTTCTGTCTTCTGTGAGTCTGACGACAGCGGGGCTCTCCGCCACTGCTGCTGCTTCATGCTGCGCTGTAAGAGGTGGGACGCTCGCTAACGAATCGAGTCTTTTGAACGGCTCTTTGAAATGAACGATATGATTCGGTTCACAGTAGGGAGCCGTTCCTGAACAGTGGTGGGAAAAGTACGCCAGTCTTTTGAACGGCTCTTTGAAAGGAATGGATCCCAGAGATCCGGCTTACTTCAAAGAGCCATAAATCCCATCTCTATGAGCTGTGCGCACGCATTGGAAATATCAGAGCTTCAAGCTCACAACAAGTCGAAACGCGCTGCGCTGTGAGCTTGTATGTCTGCTATTTTAGACGCACACGGCCTTACGGAGAAGCATCACGTTTCACAGCTGACAGTTTCAGCACCTTGTAACAATCAGCGCTATACAGCGTGGTTTTGGTGTTATAATCAGAACAGAACTGGGGTTCTTCCAAGGTAATCTAGACCAAGTAGACAATAATAAAAAAGGGACCCGAACTCTGTGGAATCATGGATATTATACAAGCACCCACATGACTTTCTGATCGCATGGATGTGATCCCATCGTGGTCAAAGCAACAGAGGCAAGTCAAGTTAGTAACCTTCCTTGCGCCAACATAACATTAACAAAACAAAACAAATGTTGTGTGTTTGCATATTAAGGTTTAATGAGACGTGAAGCCAAAATCATATAGCCTACTATTAACTTATTAATTTGTAGGCCACTGTGTGGCAGGGCGCGCAAACGGTTCGCTTGAGTTGCGCGCCCACTTTAACCTATTCACTTCTTTTTTGGCAAGCGATACTACTACATAAGTAGATAGTTAAGCTATTATTTTGTTAACTCAGGAACAGATTGCAATTGCATCTGTGATAAAGAGGAAGGAAGCCCAGCGCTAACATAAAATGGTGTAATTATCAGTTGGGTGCACCATGCACATACAGTATCTCATCTGCAAACACGTATGTGACGTTCAATATAATATGGCCGATAAATTAATTGATTGGCCGGTAAAATATAATCCTGCCGGCCAAGGTGGCCAGCCCCAAAAATGCCTAGCGGAAACCCTGGTGTGTGTGTGTGTGTTTGTGTGTGTGTTTTGGAGTGGAACGGAGCGCAGAGCTGAGAGGAGGCAAAATCAAGGTGAGCAATATTATATTTGAGTTGGCAAGGGAAGCTCTGAGCATTGGAGCGGAGTGTGAACACACCCTCATGAGCATGGAGCTATAGATGCATTTCCCCACACTCGGTGGTGGAAAATACATTTACTCAAGTAATGTTCAATTTACTGGAGTATTTCCAATTTTCAATACTTTTACCACTCCACTATATCTCAGCGGCAATATTGTACTTTTACTCCACTACAATTATTTGAAAATTAAAAAGTTAGTTACTTTGCAGATTTTGATTATAACTTCAGACCTTACTTAGCCTCGCATAGCCAGACAATAACACTGCGTGGATATTAGTCTGGTTCTTCACAGTGTTATTTCTTTTTTCAAAAGGGTGGTTACAAAAAGATTCAAACAGACTGGTTAGACCAGATTGGTTAGACCTACACCAAAGGTGATACGCCCGCCCTACATTTACATAGGGCCCTGGTTGGTTCCTCACGACTTGTGAGCCGCGAAAAATATTTGAATAACGGGGACTGCACAATGTGCACATACCGGTACAGTAAGTCCGACATTTCATTACTCCAACGGTGGTTAGGGTGTTTAGGGTTAGGATAGGCCTAACTGAGCGGGGCCAAAACATACTATCCACTTCAGCCATTGGAAAATAGCAGCTCTTAAAGCTCACAATGAGTGCTTTTACTTTCGGTACTTAAAGTATATTTTGATGCCAATACTTTTGGTACTTCTACTCCAGTACATTTTGAATACGGGACTTCTACTTCTTACAGAGTATATGTACATGCAGTATTAATACTTTTACTTATGTAAAGAAATTTACTTTTCTTTTGTACCACTGCCCACACACCACACACGCTCTCACTCACTTTGAATGACAATTAAAACGTAGACTTGTTTATAACACTGCTGATCTCTCTCTCTCTCTCTCTCTCTCTCTCTCTCTCTCTCTCTCTCTCTCTGTGTGTGTGTGTGTGTGTGTGTGTGTGTGTGTGTGTGTGTGTGTGTGTGTGTGTGTGTGTGTGTGTGTGAAGGAAGTAATTGCCAATTTCCTTCAAAATGGCTGCTATGTGTAGAGCCTAGTCTTGCGGATAACCCATTCCATCTTACAATAAATGCACCGCATCTCTGTACGGAATATACATAAGTATGTATAGCCTACGTCTGTAATCCACGTATCTCTGTCCGACCAACTTCATATTCGACAACCCGAGGGAGTGCATGGGCCGCCGTCAAGTCGGTTGGATTTGTCCAGAACAACCAGAAAAGGCTCTGCCATGGCCCAAATGGTATGGTATGGTAACCCCAGCCATAGCTTGATTTGGCAAATACCCCACACTTGCCGAATTCTTATTTTCTTATTATCTCACAATCTTTAAAACTTCATAATAGCTTAGCGGCTGGACTGGGAAAGTTTTTGCTGTTAGAAAAAACTACTTATACAACGAAACAACAACAACAACGACGACGAAAAATACTTAAGACTCCCACATGCTTCTTAAAATACCGTCTCATTTCCATTTGCACATAATTATGCAATCAGCAGGCTCTTTGCTGTAATTGAGAACATGCTAGTTTGTCTTCTCACATTGCTGTTGAATACTGAACATAAACAAACTGTGATTCAACTTTGTTTTTTCTTCAATAACTAATTTGGTGGAGTAAAAGTACAATAACATACGCAGATGTACAGATGCAGCTCTAAAGATAGTGCTCACATTGTTTTTAATATTCCTCATTGTATTACTACGAAATATGTATATATTTTTGACCATCTCGTGTTATTATTGCCGTGTTGTTGCTTGTGTTCTAAACCTAACCTTAACCCATCTGCCGCCGTTGACGGTGAGGATTGTCATTGAAAGGGTTAATACCATGGCGCCGTTGACGGTGAGGACTGTGAATCTTACTGTATATACAGTAAAGATATTATTACTTACTTAATGTCGCTCCGGTCCCGCTCGCATCGGTAATGTCGGCGATTTGTTTACAACGCACGTTGGGCGTGCACGCGAAGTGAAGCTCCTCAATGTTAAGTCAATGGCGAGGCCCATAAAGAAACTTCATTTAAACAAAATAGCCATTTTGAGACATTTTGCAGCAGATCTAAATGTAAACAAGGCAAAAGGCAGGGCGCAGCCATCTTCATCTTCTTGTCGCACACTGTCATGTGACTAGATGACGTAATCGTTGCCGTCAAGTGATAATCCAAAAAAACAAAAACAACCCCCTTCCGGCCCTTCAAAATAATAGCGGCGGCCGACGGAGGAAACGACGTGGCGCCGAGGCACCAAGCAACCTTCAGATTAAGAGGCAGTAGATGTGTTAATATCACCTGATTAATTCAATGTTTCATAATGAATTAATCACCTGGCATTAACATTCTAAAGGAACAGCCGGTAAGACGACCGTAGGTTGATTATAAACCCTGCAGAAGTTGAGCTCAGCGCCAACACCTACACACAGCCAGGCTAAACCTGCAGCCAACAGCTGGTGAAAAGTGGACTTTTAACAACACAAAGAGACATCATGTTGTTTTATATACAAAATCTCCTGCTTTTCTGTCTAAATAAGTGCTCTAACTCTAAATGCTGTTGATAAGAAACTAATTTAAAAACATATTTTTCTTCTTCTAATTGGGGTCGCTGGTGGATCATCAGCTTCCATCTGGTTCTGTATTTTCTGCGTCTTCCTCTGTGACTGCCGCCACCTTGTCGTCTCTCACCAGCTCTTTGGCCTTCCTCTTCTCTTCTTAGCCTTCTCCCAATGTACAGTACCCTTCATCCCACCTTTTCACATGTCCAAACCGTCACTACCTCGCCTCTCTCGTGTTCTATCCCCAAACCTTCTAACCTGAGCTGACCCTATAAATGTAGTCATTTCTCATCCTGTCCTTCCTTGTCACTCCTAATGACAATCGTAACGTCTTCAAATCAGCCACTTCCAGCTCTGCCAACTGTCTTTTCATCAGTGCCACCGTTTCCAAGCCGTATAAAAACATTGCTGTAATATGGCTATAATAAGGAACTATTATACAACAGTTTTGGGGAAATTGTGTTTGGTCAATCTCTTTTGTTAACAAGTAATATTGTATCTTATATCATTGGAAAGCCCATCTTCCTTCAAAATGATGTCTCATTTGTAGTGAACATGCGACAACAACAAAACATTTACGAGACGTACCTTCTATTTAGGCAACAGTTCAGAAGGCTATTGTATCCGTAGGAGATGCCTCGTCTCAATCGGACTTGATCCAAGTGAGACAACGCCGAGCAAGCTAAAGCGAGCCGTTGTGTCGAGCGTTGGGAAGTCTGTTTGTGCCAACTCAGCGCCGTCCGAGTTCTGTCCCGATAGGGACAGAATCGTACATTTTCCTCCCCCGACTTTTGGCACCTCTGTGCAGTCCAAGTGAACACAATGGAACGCTCCCTACCTCCAGTTCAGCCAATCACAACCCACGGCCAACAAGGCATCTTCTACGGATACCATAATCGCGTCCAGGGGTGGGTTAAACTCCCTCCCAGAGTGGACTTTTATTTTGAAACACCCGCCTTGCACAACTCATGTAATAAATACATCCAGATTCAGATTGTCATTTATCTGCATCAGTATTATAACAAAGGACAAGTCACTCATGCCAGTGTCCCCTTTATATCCTTAAATCACATTTCATTTATATCGTCTGTTTTTTGAGTCGGTCGGTCTCTCTGGTGGTTTGACCTAGCTGTTTTTACATTACGCTATCCTACTAAAATTGATCAAGGATGAGCAGCTAATTAATTCATTTTGGATTGATCTGTAATTTTTTATTAATTTCCGAATGAATTTTATAAATTTGCTATTTCGGCTTCTTCTTTCGTGTGTCATCATCAGATGTCCAGATAAGTAGCGTACAGCCACACTCTCGTCTCTGGTCCCACATCGAAGAGGCCGGCCTATGAGGGTGGTTTATACAGAGGACAGGCGTTGATTATGTGGTCAGCGGTCTGCTCCGGTTCCCCACACTCACATGCTGCTTCGTCCGCCAAGCCCAACTTCCGCATGGCTGCTTTGAAGCGTCCGACCCCAGTTCTCAGGCGGCTCAGCAGATTCCATTGCCGGCGTGGCAGTTTCTCTCCGTTGATGCCACCTCCCGGGTCCTGGATGTAACTATGGATGTGTGTTGGCCCGGCCGACTCCCACTCCCACTTCCAGGCTGCCGCCAACCATGCCTCTGTAGACTGGTCCTCAGGGGTGGACCTGAGCAGATCTTGTACCGCCTTGCTGTACGGGAGGCAGGACTTGAGTCTGTTAGAGGCAGCACTGTTGTGCAGGATATGCCATTCATGTTGTTGGGCTTTCCTTGCGAGGGCGAGGGTAGCAGCCTCTCGTCGAAGGCCGGCCTGGGTGATTCCCGCTAGTACTGACAGGTGGAACAAGGGGGTGGGCTTCCGGCAGCCAGTTATGGTCCTAAGAGCGTTGTTTATGGCAACGTCGACCTTCCTGGCGTGTGGGCTTCTGCACCAGGCTGTAGCACAGTATTCAGCTGCGGAGAGCACCAGGGCTTGCGTGGAAATTCTGAGCACATTGGCCGATGCACGTGCAGCATGTACCGGCGAGACGTCGGATTAGTGAGACCCTTGATGTTACTTTGGCTGTCACTTCCTCAAGGTGTTGTTTGAAGGAGAGTGACCTGTCCAGACGTACGCCAAGGTACCGTGGGGCTTGCTGGAACTCCAGACGCTTGTTGTTGCCAGAGACATCGAGTTCCCTTCTTGCGTCTTTGTTGTTCAGATGGTAAGCTGCTGAGACTGTCTTGCCTATGCTGAGCTGTAGGCGTCACTTGCTCAGGTAGTCTGCCAGGATTCCCATATCCTGGTTTAGGCCAAGATAACTATAAAGAAGGTAGAGTCGCCAAAATGGCTGGGCATCCGCCATTGACGCTCATGGGAGCCAAAACTGGGACCGGAAGTTGTGTGAACTGCAATGGAGTCCATGGCAGAAGGATGACAGCCAGCTGGACCATGCTTGTGAATAAATTATTTCTGAACGTTTATCTCCTTTGTCAGTTAATCGGTCCAGGAATATAAAAGAATGCATATCACAGGTTGTTTTCCAATCAATTGTTTTTTTATGTGCACACTGTATAATTTTATTGAGGCATCTAAACAGCGTCATCCTCCGTCATGTATCGTTTCTGGAAGTGTTGCCAGGTTCTGAGAAATAAGCAACCAGGCCTAGGAAAACAAGACCAAAATAACCAACTAGGGCCAGGCAGGTACTAGGCTTTTATGAGCACTTTATACTGCTGTATTGAAAATAACCATCAACAAGCTATAGATCTGCTAAGACTTTGATAACTTGTCAAATGCGACATTCTGCATAATGAGCACTTTCTATATTGGTACTTTAATTCTATTTTAATATCATTCATTTTTAATTCCTGAGTTTAACTTGTGAGATTATTTCTAAATTGCTGTATTGATTGATTACTTACAGTTTGCAGAGACAGGTACAGAGAAGTCGGCTACAGTACAGTACAAGTTCTGCTAAAATTATTTTTCCAAAAAAGTATATGGGGTCCTTTGTACTCAATTGATCAAAACATTGATAATATTGATGATACTTTTACTCAAGTAAAAAACGTTGGTAGCCTACCACCACCACCACTTAGAAACACTGGTTAAAACAATAAAAAGCCCATTCCCTTGTTACTGCTCCATCGGTCTCTTTCAATGTTATGAGATACATAAAGTGGCTTAAAATAAGACAAAAAGCTTACTAGGATCTCCTTTTAGTTGACCTTGTACCAATGATTAGGCTACAAGTAGGCCTACTGTCATAAAACTGTACGTTTTCCAGGCTTCTAATACATTCTTCAATCAAAAAGGAAAAAATAAATAAAAAATACCGGTAAGCAACTTGTTCACTTTAGAACAGATTGAACATTCGTAAGCTATATGTATATTCATGTATAACATCGTGTTTCATATGTAACATATTCATACTTTTATTTTAAACATGAATACATAGGCATACCTTATTGAGAACAATGTCAATAATACTATCAACAATGTCAATTGTGCACAGTAAGCATGTTTTATTTTTAACATAAATGTGGAAAATGTTTTAAAAGATATTTGAAGATAAATGGACATTTATTTATTCATGCTCATCAATCAAGCAATAATTTCGCGGACCCCCTGCAGTACCCCCCCCCCCCCCCCCCCCCCCACACACACACACACACACACACACCCCACACACGATCCCAAGACGCCACCTGCAACAACCAATATTTACAAGCAACTTCACAGACAAATAAGTCCAAAGTCGCTTATAATAAGCACACATGGCAACACTAAATCCTTGACACGTTCAGAACGTACGTTGTACTCTTTAGATACCTCTATAAAATTGCACAGTGTGCACATTGAAAAGTAACATAGCAGGAAAAAAAGTTTTATATGATGTCTTTTATTTTCCAGAAGTGATTATTTGACAAAGGTCTAAGACGGTCAGAATAATTGTTTATTGGTGGTTTGTTCATGAGCTTCTCCACGGACTTCCATGGAATCCAATGCAGGCCACCAAACTTCCGGCTGCAGGCCTGGCTCCCATGGTGAGACGAATCTGCCGACTGGAATTGCATGATAGCGAAAATGACGTATATGTCCCTACCTTGTTTTTAATTTCCTTGGTTTAGGCCAGCTTCCATCGCCTCCCATGTTGTTCAACGCATCATGACTATCATCATGAGCTATTTCGGCATTGAAATGGAATGTGCTCACAGATGGAAAGTATGGCTTATTGGCTGTTAAAGCCTGATTTGCGCATTGAAAGTAACAGATCTACAAGCTCACAAACATACATAATGCCATGATTACATATTGTGAGCTTGTAGATCTGCTATTTTCAGTGCCCACCGGCCGAGCAACGTGATGCTCAACCAGACTTGAGTTGATGAATAAATGGCCAAAAAATATCAATGGCCCTATTTTCGCCTAAACTTTTTTTTGCCATTTTTTACAATTAAAAAAAACATTCATAATAGTAAAGATCACACTCGTGTGAACTGAGCGGTGGAGGCTGCGTGTGCGTGCGTGCGTGCGTGCGTGCGTGCGTGCATGTGTGCGTGCGTGCGTGCGTGTGTGTATGTGTATGTGTGAATGTGAGTGTGAGTGTGCCTGGCCGGCTGGCCTGAACAACAGCGCCCCTCCCTTAACATATGTGGTCAGAAAAGGTACTGCAGGCTACATATTGACAGACAGACACGCACACATACACATTGATTGATTGAAGACTTTATTAGAAGTTTGCATAGGAAAAGGTACAGTTTCATGACGGTACAGTTCACTGGTACAAGGTCTACTAAAAGGAGATCCTTGAAAAGACTAAGCTTATTTCCACAGGTGTGGATTGAATGACAGACAAATAGAACACAGTACTATGCAGTAGATATGTAAAGAAAAACAAAAAAGAGAACAGTAAGTCTAAACAAACAGTAAGTATATACAAAGAAGGGGCAGGGGAGGGTAGGGTTGGGCTGGCACACACAGCCACGTATAGGAGATGGTGTAACCGCCACTCAAAAAAAGGCAAAGAAGTCTAGGGATACGGCGTAGTCCTACGGCACAGATAAAAATAGGGCCCTGAATCTACAACTTTCATCTCTCTCTCTCTCTCTCTCTCTCTCTCTCTCTCTCTCTCTCTCTCTCTCTCTCTCTCCCCCCCCCCCCCTCTGTTATTCAGCACTGTCAGTCAGCAGTGGATTACAGCATGTTTATGGGAACAAAATAATTGCCCTTCAAATTATACTGTCATATAAATGTGTCCTCTTCCCCTCAACGTGCCAGCTCACATTTTAATGGTGGTGTCACGAAAAAAAAAAGCAAAAGGGATCATACTAGCATCTGCTGGAACATACTGCAGGACTGAACTTATGAATTCCTGCTCAACATATGCTATATTTCTTTTAAACAAAAACACTGTTGTGATTCATGCATCATAATAATGCTCCATCGGACTCTTTTTTTTCATCCCCAGATGATAGTTAAGTGACAATTTAAGGACTTAAAAATCTACGGGCCGATTTACAAGCTCACAACGCCTCACAATATTTATCTGCGGAAATGAGTCAAACTAAATTGAATGCCCCAACTCCTTTTCCCATTTCCAAGTGCTTGTCAGGGTGGGTGGTCCCCAGATCTAATACGATTATTTTGGTGGGTTGTGGCCTGAAAAGGTTGAACACCACTGTGCTAATAGATATTTCTTCAGGCAGTCAGCCAGTGAACGTTCATCATTTCAAAGGAACCAAAACAGCACTGGGAGAAGATATCCACATTCATGCCAAGGACACCCAAAATGAAATGCAGACCCCCCCCCCCCCATCTGAAAATGTTTTGTGCCAGGGACCCCCAGGAGGGATTTGTGTGTAAAAAAAAAAAGATATTCTTTAGAACCACTGTTCTAAATCCTAAAGAGTTTTCCTGGTATTAATAGGTTACACTGCAGGGGTCTTCAACAGGGGGTCCGCGGAGGTACTGCAGGGGGTCCGCCAAATTATTGCAAAAAAAAAAAAAAAAAAGATTTCAAAAAATGTTTTTTTTTTTTGTTTTTGTTAAAAAATAAATCATGATTCTATCCATTTTGAAAAGCTTGAATACATGATTACTATGCAATTGACAGATTGTTGATATTATTGACATTGGTTCTCAATTAATAAGTAGTATGTTTAGAAATGGTAGTGGTACGGCCCACCCTGCTCGCTGTAACTTGTACATGTTTAAAATAAAAAAATATGTCGTAGCCCCGACCCCCCCACCCTACGAGGTGGTAGGGGGTCCCTGCTCCATCTCCCCATCAGTTTGGGGGTCCCCGGCCTGAAAACGTTGAAGACCCCTGGGTTACAGTAATCCATCCAATCCGTGATGGACTCTCTCTGTTCCCTTTGCAGTCTCTGCAGTCAGTACCAGGGGCGTCACAAGGGGTAGGAAAGTGGGACTGAGTTACTAGGGCCCAAGGTGGAGGGGCCCTAGTAACTTTAGCTATTGAAAAATAGCAGATATACAAGCTCGCAGCGCGGCACTCGGTGCCGCGCTGTGAGCTTGTGTATCTGCTATTTTTCAATAGTTAACATTCATGGGGGGCCCGCAGTGAATCCTTGTACCCAGGGCCCAGAATTTGGTGTGACGCCCCTGGTCAGTACAGATGGTCTCCCAGTTTCATTTAAAGTGTGAGAAGGGCAGCAGTGGTGGATTGCAAGTACAAATTGTACTATTAGTACAATTTGGAGGTATTTTTACTTTGAGTGTTTCCAATATTCAATGCTCCTCTATTCCACTACTACAGGTAAATATTGCACTTTTTACTCGACTACAATAAGAAAACTTGAGTTACTAGTTACTTTGATTCAGAATATTATCACTAAACATACATTAACCCATTCAGCCATATCTAATTTTGTTGTTTTAAAATAGCCGATCTACAAGCAAGACGCATTGTGAGCTTATCTTCACAATATTTTTATTCATTTTGATTTTTTTTTTTTGCATATTGAGTATACTTTGGTACGTACATTATTTTTGTACTTTTACTCAAGCGACATGAACACAGGACTTGTATAGAGTATTTTTTTTTTATAAGTAAAAACATGTGAGTACTTCTTCCATCACTGGAGAAGGGACAGATCATTATGGGATGCCAGTGATGGATCGCTGTTTGGGTCTCCGTGGTGATAGAGTTGTGAGAGGTCTACAGGTTTGTTAACCCCCGCAGCCAGAGGTCAGCGCAGTCCATCTGAGAGAGAATAATGGAGGAGAGAGAATATAAAAAAGAGTTTGGAGTGAAAGAGCAGATGGACTCAGGGATGGATGTTGGAGGAGAAGGAGATTGACTCATAAACATGATTCCCACGTTGATAAACGGTGAAATTAAGCCTTTTAACTTTTTTTCATAACAGGTCATGGATTATGTATTGGTTTTCGAATTTCCTACGAAACGTACACATACAAAAGCAGTGTCACGCCATAAACTGTATGAAATGTTCCTAGTGGAAGTAGATGAAATGGACAGAGGGGTCTCCAACGTTCTATGGAACGCATCTCCGACTGACTAATCAAAATGTTGATTTTCAGGTGGCAGTGCCAGGGCCCCCTTGGCTCCAGGGCCAACACCAGGGCCCCTGTAAACCTGCACAATGTGCACAAGCCATAATCCATCCCTAACAGCATCTCATGTCATATCACTAAAATACAACCTCATATAATTGATAAAATTTCATAGACTGACAGCTGGCAGAGATCTCCATTTGTCATGTTGAATTATTAATACATCTTTGGTATTTAGTCAAAGTCAAGGTGTTAGACGTTGACATCAAGAGTTGTCCTCAGTGTGTCGCTGTCCTGTTCACAGAGTCACATCAGTCATTCAGTCCATCCTCACAATCCAAAGCTAACACTTTGTCTCCTCGCCAGGACACTCTCTAGGGATTGCTTGCAAAGTTTCACTCCGATCGGTCCAGTTACAAAAACGCCACCAGGAAGCCGATCTTTGCAAAACATTTTTTTTATATTACTCCTGCAGATTTTGTCCATACATCATGCAAATCGGTACACATTATCTCTAGTCATTAAACCAAACAGGTCTGTCCAATTTTTCATAGTCCATCCTGATTGGCTAAGATTGGCTTCCAAAGTTTGTAGGAGTGGTCCATTTTGAACAAAATGCCTCGAATCATGAACACAGCGTGCGATTGCTCCGAAACCTTGCTCGCAGATTGCCACTAGGCTGAGGAAGAAATGTCACCCTACATTTTTCAAACCGGCCTTGTGCCATCATTTGTAATTTTCAGCTAAGGGAAGAGGAGCTTTATACAAAGTAATAGAAGACATTTGGGGCACATATGAGCAGTGTTTTGGAGTTCATGTGGTTTTGCTGTTGTTAAATCAAGTCTGATTAATTCCATGCATCAAGTTTTGGGCTAATGGGAATATTGTAACGAAAACTATCCGTGACTGATATAGACATCGCCAGGTAAGTAAACAATATAAATAATGTTGTTTCTTGGGTGATCTACCCCATTGAAGCAGTGCCTGTTGAGTCACACAACGATAAAAATAAAACAACAACAGGAGGTCTGCCTTCATCTTACACCGAAGCAATCAATATGAGAGAGAGAGAGAGAGAGAGAGAGAGAGAGAGACAGAGAGACAGAGAGACAGAGACAGAGACAGAGACAGAACGATTGAGTTCATGCTGCAGCATCATTTTATGTCCATCTATTTTTCATGAAAGTTGAAAGATAGAATATCTGCTCAGTGTTTTACTCTCTCCCAAGAGGTGAAGTGTACTGTACACTAAATGCCACCTCAGGAGAAAGCACTACATGTGTGGATAATATTTTAGTTTTCTCTGTGTGCGTGCGTGCGTGCGTGCGTGCGTGCGTGCCGTGCCGTGCCGTGCGTGCGTGTGTGTGTGTGTTATCCAGCACCTAAAAATGTACGTGCATTCCCTCAGACTGTATCTATTTTTCATGTCATAGATTATGTAAGCATGAGAGGGAGTGGGTTGTTGGCTGATTTACCACTGTTTCAGGGTTGTGGCACGAGGTGAAGCCGAGTGCCAAACAACCCTGAAACAGTGGTAAATCAGCCAACAACCCACAACCCTCGAATGGTAAATTGCGTTTCTACCACTTCTACCATATAAATGAAAGAAAACACAGTTGTAACTTGCAAGGTTATTTAGTTATACAACTGCAACACAACAGTGGGCGGGGTCCATGAGCCAACTCAAGGTTGTTGACTGATTTACCACTGTTTTAAGCCAATCAGAATCCAGTATCTGAACATGTGACCACAAAAAGTGGTAGAAAAACATTTACAGTATGATAAGCTTCATAAGCACATTATAATGCCTTATATTATGCAATTATAATGCATTATAGATCTGACCTTTAAGTAAAGTGTTAACAAAAATACTTTACAGAGAAAGACTGGAAAATGAAGAGAAGTGTGAAGAGGTCACGTCCTGACTGGATAACATGTGAAGAAGATAATGGTCATTTGATTTCATTTGTTTGTTCAGTCAGAAAAGTGAAAGCAGAGAAAACGGCTTTCAAAGACTGCATGGTTCGAGAGCTTCTCAACTGATTCTTCAGCTTAATTTACAGTAGCCAGGTTTAATGATTGTACACTTTATAACACTTAAATCTGGTGACCACCAGGGATTCGAATGGACCCTTATTCCATGTGTGCAATGTGTCCGCTGTCGTGTTTCCAGATGATTGTACAGTTCATTACAATCAGTACAGACTGACTCACTTACTTACTTACTTGCTTACTTACTTACTTACTCACTTACTTACTTACTTACTAACATACATTACCTATACTTACTTATAGTACTTACTTACCTATACCGTACTTACTTGCTTATGAAATGAAATTAAAAAGACTGAACATTGGTCTACTCTAAACGCAACTTGACCCTGGTAAATTGTGAGTAACATGAATAATGTATGCCAGCATGATGTTTGTACATTAAGATATAAATCATGTACGTATATTCATCATTCTGACCAGTGGCCTTTTGGTTTCCACGAGAAAGACGAGGCTCGTCTTGACCAGGGAATGAATAGATGTCTGGATATGATACAATATTCAACATATTGAAATAAGTAGTCTGATCTCTCTCTCTCTCTCTCCTTGAGTTTGTTGTGAAAATCTCTGGATAAAAAAAGATTAGTTTCTCTAGAATGCATTACTGTAATTAATGCATAAGTCCATGTTGACAATGAGCTGTGTGAATGTTTGGTTAACACTTCCCTACAGTATATAACCGGGGGCAGCTCAGTACTTGTACTTGGCCTCCTCCTTTTCTCCCTCTACACCAAATCTCTGCACGTATTTTGAATGTTTGCCTGCTGCTATAACATGGAATAGAGGTGCTATAGGGTTAATGAGGTTAATGTTGTGCACAGTGTAACTGTACTGATCGTTTTTATGCCTTGAAACTCTACACACACACACACACACCCACACACACACACACACACACACACACACACACACACACACACACACACACACACACACACACACACACACACAGAGAGAGAGAGAGGTGAGGTTGTTTCTCCTCTACTTAAGTAAATGAAATAATGACAGCAGTAACGTGACTGATGATTCTCGCTGATTTGGTGTTGCACTAAAAGGCCTTTACTGTGTGTGTGTGTGTGTGTGTGTGTGTGTGTGTGTGTGTGTGTGTGTGTGTGTGTGTGTGTGTGTGTGTGTGTGTGTGTGTGTGTGTGTGTGTGTGCGTGCGTGCGTGCGTGCGTGCGTGCGTGCGTGCGTGCGTGCGTGCGTGCGTGCGTGCGTGCGTGCGTGCGTGTGCAATCAATCAACAGTTCAATAAGTCTTAATGAGTACGCAGCTGTCGGTTACATCACATCGCCAGGTCTTCAGGTTCATTTGTTATCTACAGCAATCAGATTGTCCTCTATGATTTTCCTCTAATCTACATTGTACTGTTACGTACTGTACATGTATCCATGTGGAGGATTGTTATAAAAATGTAGTCTATTCATTGTATTCAATATTAATAAAAATTGTTGGCTGGGAACCCAAACACATCATTAACTTAAAGGGCAATATGCTACAACCCACACACGTACACACTCCTACTGGGATTAGGCAGGTGATGCTTAGAGTACAGTGGTTGATGTGTTTTCACTCTGTTAGCTGCAAAGTATTATCAAAGTTGTGCTTCAGTGAGCCTGATATCATCCAGTCTTAGTGAGAAGGAGAGTTCCAAAGAACAGAAGGATATTAGGAAGCCTCGGGTGTATTATTATTCTTTCTTTAGTATCTTTTCGGCTTACTGTCTATCCTTGTGTGTCAACCAGTGGGTTTCAGAGTGGATGTCAGCTGTCAGCTCGACATTATCATCATTCTAGGTTCCATCTGTTCATAAAGGAATAGTTAGTTCACAGGGGGAAAAAAATACGTATTTTCGTATTAGTATTCCTCTTGTTAAGATTGGTCTCCTGTTAACTTGAAACATTGGATGATCAGGAATGTAACGTGACAAAAACAAAAACTATGCATTTCATGGGTATAATTGATAGGACATTTTTCATTTCTCGGGTCAAGTATTCCTGTGACCTTCGACAAACACTCTGGTCTGTTATGATACACTTCCTGACATGTGTCTCCTGTGCTTCATGCTCTGGTCATTTCATTGGGAATCTGACTGACATCTACTGCTCATGTTATGTGAGGAAAGCCAGCTGTCATGTTTTTCTCTCGGTCAGAGTCACTCAAGTTCCATCTCACAGATAAACCCTGTGTCATTTGATAAGTGAGTACTGAATATTCATCAGCTTCTACAAATCTCACTGGTTATATTGCAGGATGTAGTTAACCTTATGCACTGAAAAGTACGGACTGTGTAATGTATTCTGTTGTTCATTTAAAATCTCTTAATTTAAGGTTTCAAGGCCAATTGACCATTGATTGTAAAACCTTTTGAGGCTTCTCTTGCTCGGATTGTTGGCCGTGCTCCCCATTGATCAGGGTTTTATTCTGTACCATGGCAGCTCCTTGTCAAACAAATGCTCTGTAATTCAGTCTGTGTTTCAATTCAATGGAGATAATAGATCTTTTTTTTTTCTTGCATCTTAGACTCCATTTCCATCTGGTAAAACGATATGTATCTGGCCATGCTATCTGTTAAAGAGAAAACCAATTCGTGCAAGATCTAAGAACAGACATATACTTCATCTGGAGGTGAACTACCGTATCTATAGACACTTGGAGATAAGAGCCCATGCGATCTGATCAGTGTGCTATTCACCAGGCCGTGTCAATTTTGTAGAATAAAACTAAATTAAGTTTTGCTGTCAGGCCTCAAAAGTATTACTGTGATAATGGGTTCATTTCCTGGCCATATGAAACCCCTTCACCTCTGTTAGGAATGATATTCAATTATAACAAGCAAATTATTATTTTTTGAATAAATAAGGGTAATAATAATAATAATAATCCACTTTAACAATTTTGCTGCCATTTTAAACATAGCTCTAGTAAGCAGCTGCCAAATTGTCCTTACCTTTTAACGTGGGCACGCGCACGCATCGTGCACAATCTGTGCGCGACTCATCTAGTAGACTGTAGACTCGGTGACAAGCTTTCGAATAAAAGAAACCCCATTGAAATAGACATATCCGTTGCCACGCTGTATCCCTGCTTATCCGCCAGTGTTTACATGAAAAAACATTGAAAAAAGCCAACTGTGCGCTATGGTAACAAGTGGACACGTTCGCGCACAAAACGCACGATATGTGCGGGGATCATAATCCAGGCGTGTAGAGACTGGATCAAAGTTTCCAGACGCAAAAATCCGATTGAAAAACGAGTGTTCCATCGCCGAGTAGCTTTCTCTTCTGTTACACTGTAAACCAACGGAGGCAGGATTATGGCCCAGGCTCCGACCGGATACGGAAAGCTAGATCCGGTCCAGACCGGAAATGACCGGATACAGTTAGGGGGGCGGGCCTAAAGAGCCAGAATCAGCGAAAATCTGCGATAATACTATTAATCCTTTCATAATGATTAAAGCTAATTAAACTTCCGGGTTCGACGGGCATGGCACCGCGGTACAGCGGGAAATCTACGGTTTCTACGGGCATCGCCCAGAATGAGTTAACATCATTATTCATAATCCATATAGTTTCTGTCCTATTGTTTGATTTTCTAGCATAGAACTTGAGGTGGGAAGCACAGAAAATAGATTAAATACAATTATTCAGCGTTCAATTATTCAGAATAAAGGTGCTGTACTGGTAGCTGATGCAGTACAGTGAATCCAAAACAAATCCATTTTAGTTAGGGGAGCTTGACAAAAGATCATTGTAATCCACTTTGGACACAACAAAGCATTGTAAGCAAAGCCAGGTGGTACAATGCAGTAGGAAAACTAACAGAATAGCAGCTCTTCATGGATCCAATTGCTATTTTTTGAGAGCAAAAACAAACTAAACTGTTATATTATCATATTAGTGAGGCTACATGCAGACAGTTCTATGTTTCCTTATTTTACCATTTATTGCATCACATTTAATCTCTAGAAGTGAATGTGTCACATTTAAAAAGCTGCAGTGTGTCAGTGTGTTGTCTAGCACAGTATAATGGTTCCCAGACAGTTTAGCTCAAGACCAAAAGAGAAATTAAACGTTTTCCCGGCACCCAAACTAGTGAAAATGGTGGAGCTGCTATTTTCACTACTTAAACACTTTTAAAAATGTATTCATGAACATGATTAGATTAATTTTATTTTATTTTATTTTATTTTATGAGATACTTTTTAATTGGTGAAAAGTTGCATTCTAAGGTTCAAGGTTCAAATTTCACGGTTGTACTTTATTGTTACATGTTTTGTACAGGTACTGTACATAAGAGTAAAACCTATTTTAGCTTGGCTTCCTTCAGACAAAGCCACCTCTGCTTTTCAATGCTCTTTTGTGTCTAAAGTGGATTACTATCACCTTTTGTCAAACTCTCCTAAATAACATTAATTGGTTTTGGATTCACTGCATCGGCTACCCAACACATAATTTAATGCTGAATAACGTTCGTCTCTTTTCTGTGCCTCCCGCCCCTTGTTTAAGCTATAAACCATCACTACAAGCCATCGCACCCGGCGACCCCCAATAAATTGTGTGTATCATCAAGGACGATGATACACGAAAGAAGAAGAAGAAGAAGACCCCCAATAAGTACAAGATTATGGATCTGTGAGTGGTGGTATTGTTTTGGTACTTGTCACAACAGTTCATCCAATATAATTCAAAACAGGGGTCTTCAACGTTTTCAGGCCAAGGGCCCCTTAGCTGAGAGGGCAATGAAGCAGGGACCCCCTCTACATAATTAATACATGTGTGATGGAGATTCTCATCGATTTCATAGATAGATTCATAGACTTGTCTGACACTTAACCATTTAAAATCTTAAATCGTTGATACTTGACCTTTCACTCTGTACTTGGTCTGCTCTTCTTTACCTTTTTGCCAAAAATAGCTGATCTACAAGCTCTCAACGCCTCCCCCGGAACCCCTGTTGAAAACCCATGATTTCAAAGATTGGTAGCTTTGAGCAATTATTTACGATGCCATGCAGCAACAAAGCTTGAGGCGTTGTTCTGTCTGTGAGCAGGTTGCACGTGCCTGCGGCTATTTACTAGTGGAGAATGTGGTACTTTAATGTGGAATCAATGAATAAACACAGTTAGAATAATATGGTGATAAAAGGTTTCTGCCCAACAGCAACAATATTTAAATTGTCTCCCCTGATGAGAGAATGTATAATGACTGAGGTGAATGTTGTTTAATTAAATAGATTAATCTGATTAACATAATGTGTGTTATTATTGAATGAACAGGACCAGAAAATGACTTGTGTGTTTTCTGTTTCACATTAATTATATTTTGTTGATTAAAAGTCATGAGTATTTATTTTATATTTTTTTTTATAATTGTTAGTCTAGATTTGTAATCACTGCCCTGGATATGACACAGACACAGTCCAGGAAGTAATCCGACTTTTAATATCTCAATGTCTTCTTCAATGTCATGTCCAGCATTTATCAATCATTTGGTGTGCGTGCGTGCGTGCGTGCGTGCGTGCGTGCGTGCGTGCGTGCGTGCGTGCGTGCGTGCGTGTGTGTGTGTGCGTGCGTGCGTGCGTGTGTGTGTGTGTGTGCGTGCGTGCTCGTGTGTTTGTTTGTGCATGCGTGCGTGCGTGCGTGCATGCGTGCGTGCATGTGTGCGAGCGTGCGTGCAGTCTGTGTAGGTGTTAAACATCAGAGTGAGGTGATGTGAGTGACGCTCTTCACTCCATACAGACAGAAGGGGCAATCCGTTCAGGTGCGTCTCAAGTCCTTACGTCCTTATTCTGATCTGTCCTATCCTATCCATTGGTGTGATATGGATTCTTTAAGTAGGGGTACTCTATTTTCATGACGTCACTTGCGAGCGCACGCCATGTGCGCGCGGCCTGCAGTTTACCTCTCTCATTACCCTGTGGAGAGACACTGTCTGTCTGTCTGTCTGTCTGTCTGTCTGTCTGTCTGTCTGTCTGTCTGTCTGTCTGTCTCCACAGTGCAGGACATCATTAGCTGTGTTCTGCAAAGTGAGACATGTTGGCTCCACTGGCACTAAAAGAAACAAGCCGTCTAAGTTCCGTTTTCCCCCTGAGGGACTGCGTGATGTCATCACTGAGTGACAGGGGCTCACGGTGATGAGGTGATAAGGGACCACTGAGACTGTCTCAGGTGCCAACCCAACGACCAGCTACAGAGAGAGAGAGAGAGAGAGGGGAGAGAGAGAGAGAGAGAGAGAGAGAGAGAGAAAGAGAGAGAGAGAGGGAGGGAGGGAGAGGGAGAGGGAGATTGGCATCCATCTATCAAAGGCAGCATGGCTGACAGGTGATGGGAGGCCTGAGGAATAATGGGCTTTTCCCTCCAAAGGACAAGTAGGTGTGCGTGCGTGCGTGCGTGCGTGCGTGCGTGCGTGCGTGCGTGCGTGCGTGCGTGTGTGTGTGCGTGCGTGTATGTGTGTGTCCTCAGACCTTGCACAGCCTCAGCTCCACACTTCTGTTCTCAACCAATCGCATGATACACATTTCACTATCAGCAGTGGTAGAAGAAGTCCTCACATAAAAGTTGCAATACCACACTAGAAATACTACTGTTACTGTTTTCTTTTTGATTACTACTCGTTGATACGATGTTTTTCGTTTAGATGAATTGAATACACAGGACCCCAATGGAAACAAGCCCTAGTGCTTTCTTGGGTTTATCCTTTTAGCATCCCTTTGTGTGGAACTGTACCTCTGTGCAGTTTTTTTTGCAAACTATTAATAAGTGTATATATATACAGTATATAGGCCTGAAGTGGTTAATGTATGTTTTATAAAGTAACTGTAACTATAGTTTACAAATAATTGCAGTGAATTAAAAGTACAATATGTGCCTCTGATATGTAGTGGAGTAAAAGTGCAATACTGTACCTTTGAGATGTGGAGTAATACTCATGAAAATTGGAAATACTCTGGTAAAGTCAAAATATCTTTAAATTATTCTTAAAGGGGAAGACCACCCATTTTCAATTGAATTGAACTATGTCATTAATATACCTTAGAGGAGTTGTGTGGAAATAAAAACAAAAGTTCCCTCTCTTCTGTGTTGCCTAGAACTGGAGGATTGATTTTGGGGTTTGTATTGTAAAGTACAATGTGTGATGTCATCAAGTTGTACTACAATGCAAACCCCAAAATCAATCCTCCAGTTCTAGGCAACACAGAAGGGGGGGGGGGGGGGGGGGACTTTTTTTTAATTTCCACACAACTCCTCTAAGGTATATTAATGACATAGTTCAATATTGAAAATGGGTGGTCTTCCCCTTTAAGTACAGTACTTGAGTAAATGTACATAGTTACTTTCCACCAATCAGTCAAGTGGATCTGATTGATATGCATTAGAGAGATCCAATGTTAGAGAGGCAGGGGCTAAAATGTCTAAAGGGCCTTTTGGTGTAAATATCAAAAATAGCAGACCTCCAAGCTCACAACGTGTCGCGCTGCAACGCGTTGTGAGCTTGGGAGGTCGGCTATTTTCGGTGCTTGATACCACGCTGAACTAAGCATAATCAAGTAAATACTGGAGATATATGGATTTCAGGTAGGTCATGGAAAGGAGGCATTTGCATTTCTTTCACCATAGTAAAAACTGCATTCATGGTCTGGAGAGGGCACAGACGGATAAAGGGGCAGGGGCTCAAGCCCCCTATGATGTCTATGTGTGCACGTGCCTGATCCTCACAGTGGGGAAGGGTTTGCAAAATGGTCAGGAAATGAAGCCATGATCACAGTGCTAATCGTCTCACTGCTCATGCTTGCTTGCTGCATTACATCTACCAGGGGGGCTAATGAACGTGTTCATTAATAGATTTCAGATTTTTATTGAAGGGCCCCTTGAGATGCAGCATCTCATTTTCAAGAGGGACCCATAAATAGGTGTTAATGATTCGAGTTGTTCTGATACTGATACCAGTATTGGAATGCATGCTGAGTACACTCAGCATGCATTCCTTCTTGAGTAGATTAAGCACAAAAAAGATTATGGCAACAAAGATTAAACAAAAGAAAGAAAAGAAAAGAAAAATAATAGATTTAAAGTGATTGGGTGTATAATCCCAACCCAACATTGAACCCAACAGCAAGGTCACTTTTAACCAATTTTTCAGTATACAATCCCAACCCAACATGGTTTCACCCATAACTCAACTCAACCCTATTGGTATACAATAACCACTGGCTGGGCAGGTCCTAATTTGGAAATGTGTTGAGTTACCAAAATATCCGTGATACCGACATTAAGCCTCAGGCACGTGCACACATGCACGTACACAGAGCCCATGCCCTTTTATCCAAGCTTGGATGTCTGCTATTTTCGATATTTTCACCAAAAGGCCCTTTTAGAAATTTCAGCCCCTGCCTCTCTAACATTCTCTGCACGTCCCTGTTAAAAACTCATTGCATGCCAGGCCCGATAGTCCCGAGATTATTTCAATGTCTTTCCCCGCCAGGCCCGATAATCCCGAGAAAAATAAAAAATAAAAATCAAAACATTTTTTTTTCAAAAAGAAATTTGGACCCCAAAAACTTTAGTAGGCATGATAGCAATCGCGAAATTGCATGTTTAACCCCCATAGCAACCCCATCTTTCAAACATGGCAGCCATCTTTGTTTACATTTTAGGAAAATATAATGGCTGCTATCTCATGAATGCCTGAACGGATTTCCATTCGGATTTTTTTGTTTGAAAGCTGTGAGCAATGTGCAGACACGTGGTGCATTATCTAGGCATGGGTGTGCATGATCCGTGCACTATGAATTACATGGAAGTCTATGGAGACAGAGGCAGGGGAGAGTACGAAGGTATTGTTAAATGGCGGGGAATGTGTTAAACCTCTCTGACCTACTTGCTTGCGTTCTGGGTATCACATTATGGTAATGATGTGATATTTAGCAGTATCATTTATAAGTGTATATACCGTAAGTATCACAAGTGATCCTCCTTTACCATGCATACAGGCCACTTCAGAGCTTGAAGCATGTCAATAAACCCCTCTCCACTGTCTAAAGCTTTCTGTGAGGCAGAACTCGAAGAATGGAAAACAGTTTCCCATTCAGCTCAAGTGTCTGCATGAGAATTCAAGAGTAAATGAGTGACAGCGGTTAGTGTTCTTTCATAATGAATGTTTCACAATGATTCTCTTAATAAAAAACGGCTTAGTGACTAAAGCCCTGGGATTAGCCCACAGCTGGCTTTGCTTTACTTTCAAAATCCCACTATTTTCACTTCTCTATCGTGTAAACTCATCTGCACTGAAATGAAATGAAATATTGAAATGTACTGTGATAAGATATTGTTTCATTTGTTTCACAATATGGATGTTTTAAAAATAGACTTGCATAATACCCAATCCAGTCGTTTTTAATTGTGTGGATGTAATTGAGAGGCATCTAGACGTACTGCACTTACAGTATTAACAGAGCTGCTACCTTTAAACACGTTTTAAATTTGAGGCTTTTTTATTTTCCTTCATTTGTATGCTATTGAAATTGTATAGAGAAAAAAATAAATGCTAATATTTGTTCCAAAAAGCTTCATACCCTGCCTGTACTACACAACGACAAAATGTGGCATAGCTCTGTTTACACAATGCTGTACCCCCTCCAACTGTATGTATGTTCCCCATTTTCAACTGTTTTTATTATGTTTTGAAACTTGCTTTGGCAATGTAAACGTATGTTTTTCTCATGCCAATAAAGCTCCTTTGAATTGAAAATTGAATTGGGTTGAGACTCAGTCCGCTGTCCACAGGAGGAGCTGTAGGTGCCTCCAAATGGAGGCGTCCCACGCTACCTAGAGATAGACGTTTAGCCGCCCAGGGGAAAAGTATCCGTTCAACACTCTAACCTGTCTCTGTGGCTTTCTGACGTGTGTGTGTGTGTGTGTGTGTGTGTGTGTGTGTGTGTGTGTGTGTGTGTGTGTGTGTGTGTGTGTGTGTGTGCGTGTGCTTGTGCGTGTGCGTGTGCTTGTGCTTGTGCGTGTTTGCGTGTTTGTGTGTGCTTGTGGGGACGGGTCATTATAAAGTGCCCTCTGGCGGGACCATTTCCCCCCAGAAATAACACTTTAAACCCTGAGGCAGATTCTAAGAGTGTCCAAAAGAGTGTCCAAAAGAACAGATGTACAAGCTTGCAGTGCAACATTAAGTGACGCGCTGTGAGCTTGTATATCTGCAATCTTTTTATGTTAAATGACACATAATAGGCTTTCCCGGTATTAACAGGTTAACCTCCAAAACTTTTTTTTATTTTTTTATTTCACTTTTAACTCAGTGACCCTTTGCATTGTCACTTAACTTTGCAAATACATTAAATTGACTATAAACGCGTTATAATACCAGAACAAGTCCAATATTATGTTACTCATGAAAATTAGCTTCATCTCAATTTCTATAAGATGAACTCAGACATTACCTGACCGGACCATTTCAATTTTATAACCCAATTATAGATTATGCAGTAATGGATAATACAGCTTTCAGGAAAATGAATATCTGTAATCCTCAGACCGTCATAGAATTTAATTTAATTAGAATAATGGAGTGCAGAGTGGGTCAAGTAAGTGTTTTTTAACCCTTAGGACCTGAGGCCGATTCTACAAATGCCTTCTAAATCACTAGTTCTCACACTTTTCCTTCCATCTGAAAATGTTTTATGTTTCAGAAGAGAAGATTTGTTTGTCAAATACTTTCCAGATTGTGTTTCCAAAATGTAACAAAAAAGGCAGATGTACCAAGCTACGCAGCGTGTCACTGCTATTTCTGAGAACCATTGTTAGAAATCCCAAGAATATTCTGAAAAGGCTTATGGCTAAAATCTAAAATGTCACAAATTCTTTCCCCGGTTTGAAAGGGTTAAAGAGAGACTGACAGTGACAGTGACAGTGACAGGGTCTGCCGTGAGCTGGTCTGTATGTGTTGACAGGTATGGTCTAAACTAAAGTTTAAACTCTAAACTACAATGAGAAAAAGCCAAGGACAGTGGCGTATCAACCCCCCGCCAGGCCCCCACGCAAGATTTTACCAAGACTTACGTCCCAGTAGCTATCCACGATCAGTCCTATTAGGGAAAGACAGGGTCACTCAATGTGCTGCACCGGACTAATCTGCCGGGATTGGGGGCAACGCCACTCTGGCGCGTGGAAGAACTAG